>NW_020203622.1:15150-17655 GCF_001531365.2 Cynara cardunculus var. scolymus | reverse complement strand
GTTTGGGTACCAAAATCTACTTGATTTGGTTTTGCAGTTGTGTCCATTTTGTACTGATCAGAATATCATTTCTGTGATACATCAATGCAGGGGGAGTTGTGATTTATTCCAAACAAGGCTTCTAAACATTCATTTTAGGACCCGAGCTTAAATATCAAGGCTTCTGAACACTTCAGTTCAGAACCCGTGCTTTGTTTGGACAGAAGAAATTTATTCTTGTAGTAGTCGGTATCATGATTTACCGGCTTCCTACAATTTATAGCAAAGTGGCCAAGCTTACCACAGTTATAACACTTTGTGTTCTCATCAGCTGCTCCTTTGGTAAAATTCTTCTTTTATTCCGGCTTTTTCTCATATTTCTTCTCGAACCTCTTTTCTTCATATTTCTTCTTCTCGCCAAATTTGTCTTTGTATTCATATTTTGAGCCTGAAGAGAATCTCTGGTTGTTCGAGTGTGGCCTTTTTGAGAACTTCTTCTGGAATGCTTTAGTTAGCATTGCCATTGCCTGTTTGATCTTTGACATTTCAAAATCAGAATCTGAGCTGTTACTGTCTTCTGTTTCAGACTCACTTGACTGACTAGCTTCTTTTACTTGCTTTCCAGATTTGCTTTTTAATTTCTTTTCCTTTCCCTCAGATACAAGAGCCAAAGGATCAACAACTTCTTTTTCTTTCTTCTTTGCATTTCGGATTTCCGAGACATCTTGCTCATTTTGTTTCAGAGTTTCATAGATTTCATGAAAATCAATATCAGATAACTGTTTATTGAATCTGATATGATTGGCAAATGGTTTCCACTCTGACTGGAGATTGTTTAGGAACCTAACATTAATCTCTATTGTAGTTTTAGAAATTCCATTCTTTGTTAGTTCATTTAGCAGTCTGGCAAGTCTATTGTAAACATCATCAAGACTTTCACCTTCTTTGGCCTTGAATTCTTCATAGGCTGAAATACAGTTAGTGATTTTCAGTTGAGTTCCCACTTTCAAACCCATCATCATCTTTTCGTTTTGAATCCACATGTTGTGACCTGATGATTTATGACTGTCAATACTGATGTAAATATCATTAGTCAGTGCTTGCATCATATAAGACTTGCACAGCACATCAGCATGGGCTCTCTCTTTTCCTTCAGGTGAATATTGATGCTTCAGTTTAGGAACTCTCTATGCAGGTATGCCTTCTACTAAATCAGCATCTATCTCTAGAAAGAATTCAGCAAGACCTTCCATTAAAGATTTCATTATCAGATCACCTTCTTTCATTCTCTCAATAAAATTCAGGAATCTGTCTCTCCACTGATTGTAATCACCACGAAATAGAACAGGTGGCTCGGTATCAGTACCAATAGCCATTGCTTCTCGTGAACTCATCGTATTAATTTGTATGAAATTGGATCAACTGCAGTTCAAAGTTTGAATTAATGATCAGTTTACAAAAATATATCTGATAATATCTAAACAAAACTTCACACACATTCAACACTTAGATCAATTTATGCACAAACACTTATCCGGATTAGTAATCCGGTCAAGCTTATCCGGATTGAAAGTCCGGTCAACAAGATAGAATATTTAACAAGTTATCCGGATTAGAAGTCCGGACAACAAGCAAATTTAAATTGCCCAAAACACTTAACCAGATTTTAACCAAAGAATGCAAAATTTAGACGGATTATGCAAAATGAAATACGGATAAGGCACAAAATTCAATTTGAATTAAAATTCTCAAATCGGATGTTTTTAACACTTAGTCAAAATTCCAAAATGAAAATCGGACGTAAAAAGTCAACAAGTCAACAAGTCAACAAGTCAAGGTCAACTAAGTCAACTAGTCAAAATACGTATAAGTCCTTTGAAAACAAATTGATGAAAAGTTAAAGGATTAAATCTATCAAATAGTCAAAATCCGTTCAAGCACCAAAGAATGTACGATCACAATTATAAATCGCTCAAGTAGACAAAATTACTAAGTCTTACCAAGCGGATTCTTTAAATCACTTATTAAATCGCATAAACCTTCAACGACTTACCAGTCGGATTATGTAAATCGCCCACTAATCCGTTCAAGTTACTAAAGACTTACTAGYCGGATTAGCTAAATCGCTCACTAATCCGTTCAAGTGTTCAACGGTTTACCAGACGGATTGCTAAATCGCTCAATGATCCGCACAAGTGTTGTCCGGATAAACCTATGTCAAACAACTCAAAATTCACACGGATGTTAAATCGCACAAGAATTCAGCAGATAACACCATAAATCGCAAAAGCTTTAAGCGGACTAATATTCAAACAAAAACACAAACTTTTTTTACCAAAATTTTGGATCAAAACATGAAAAATTATGAGTTTTGAAGAACATTTTCCAGAATACGAAAACTCAAATTTCGTCTAAAACTTGTTTAAAACTTGCTTAAAATAAAAAATAGTGTGAATCAAAATTGTTTGAAATACAAAAACGAAACTAGCGATGTAAATCTTTACAATTAATACTAAAAAATTAACC
>NW_020203622.1:8888-12355 GCF_001531365.2 Cynara cardunculus var. scolymus | reverse complement strand
AGTAGGCCTTCCCCGTGTACCCGACGCGTTACTCCCCATTGTTAACTGCAGAGTTCTTAACAAGGGACAATTCGGTCGAATATGATCCGGAGAATTGCAATTAAAACACCTTCGATTAGCTGAGCAATTTCTAGACATATGACCTGCTTCGCCGCACTTATAACATTTCCTTGGATCTATCTTGCATTCTCCCTGGTGAACCTGTCGACACTGTGAGCARASTTTTTCACTRATCTTCTGCTCAGATCTGTTATCATATCTAACAGTTTTCGGCCCTCGAAAAGATGAAGGTCCCTCCCATTTTCTTTTCTTTACAACCTTTCCTTCTGATTGTCGGTTCTTATTTCTTTCGGTCACCTCAGCTGCATTTACTGTTAGTGGAAAGGTATTGGGGTTCATAGCAATAACAAACTCTCTAATTGAGGGTTTCAAACCCCAAATATACCTCTCTATCTTCCTGGATTCAGTCAAAACATAATGTTCAGCAAAGCGAGAGTATTCAATGAATCTTTCAGTATAATCTCGAACTGTTCCATTTCCTTGTTCTAACTTCAGGAAATATTCCTCCATTTGTCTCACTGCTATTTTAGAACAAAATTGATTCCTAAATCTATCCACGAATTCTACCCAAGACAGAGTATGTAAAATATCTGTTTTGGTAGACGATTCAACTTCCCACCAGAATAAAGCATTTGACTTTAATACAGAAACAGCAAATCGAACTTTATCTGTTTCCGGACACCGAATGGTGTTGAACACAGATTCCATCTTCTTAATCCAACACATAGCTTTCACTGGATCTCTCTCCCCAGAAAAGGTTGGTGGTTTGCATGCCAAAAACATCTTAATATCTCCTTCCTTGTTATGGGTGACTAGAGTAGAGGGATGAACTTCCACTCTTTCTGATTCTACTCTAGCTGGTATTCCCATAATAGATGTTAGAGTTTCCCGCAACTTCCCCATTTCCTCTGCCAACATATCCCTAGTTATATATTCAGGATGTGATACTGATCTTTCCTGAACATTTCCAGAGTGGGATTCTTCATCTTCAGAATATATTCCAATCCGACCCCTTCCCTGAGACTGACTTCTTCCTCTGCCTCGTCCTCTTACTCTTCCCCAACCTCTATTTTTGGATGTACTAGTCGGTAGATTTACAGGTGATCCTTCTCTTTCCTCAGATTCTGGACGATTCACTCTTTCAGATCTTCTAGTTCGACTATACATTGCATGTAACACCCCAACCCGTACAATGCATGTAACGCATATTTCATACAGGAGAAATAAAATATATTATCCCATTCAAGTCCCTTAGTACAAGAATCTATTATAACCAAATACAAGGTCCAAAAATTCAAATACATTTCTTGTACTAATCAATCAAAACTGTACATCACTACAGATCTTCAAGCAGAAATGCATATAGGAAAGTATCAAATTTTCCCTTTTTCTTTATAGTTCGAACCTCCTGCAATACATAGTTAAAATCACAAAACGAGGGTTAGACCGAAAGGTCTAGTGAGATACCCTATTTATGTTATTGCAGGGTGAAAATCACCAAAAATCTTTATAGAAAACATCCTTTCATATATAACAAACATATGAACAAATATGAACATAATACCAGACTTCTTCCATATTTCAAGCAAAGCTTTCAATTATGCAAATCCCATACCTCTGAACCAATCAGGTTTCACATAATGCCACTTTTAACCTTTTTTCAAATCAAAACAAGGTTAAAATAAAGTTTCAGGCCAAACCTGACGTTTTCTCCTCAATAACATCCAGATTATGATTTCCAATAAGAACCTTGATCCTAAATCTTTAAATCACAAAGAAATAAAGATTCCAGACCACGGTAGTCTTAAGGGATATAATAGAAAGAGTTATATCATACAACACACACATACAAATGCCACCCTTATATCCAAATTTACACCTCTCCTTGATATGCCACCCTTATCCCATGGTACACCTCTCCTTGATATGCCACCCTTATTTCCTCATCAAAAATATTTCACAAAATAACTTCAAATAGACCGCATCCATTGAAATTATTGTCAAAACAAAGTAATTTATTTCAAAACTTCCGTTTTATGACAATATAGCATTTCTTATCAAAAACACAAAATATAACTTCAGATCTGGTCAACCTAACTTTGCCGGATTTCATCTCCGGTCAACAATCTGGACAACACCTTGTATAAGCTTTGTCCAGTTAACACTTACAATTAAATCAATATCTTTGTCCGGATAACAAGTCCGGACAATACCCCACTCACAACTTAACCGATTTAAAACAATCCGACCACCAAATGGTTGTATTCCTACTTCTCAGTTCAAAAAGATAACTATTCTTACCAATCATAACCCGATCGACATTTAACCGGTTTAAAAACTAAACCTTCAATACTTGAGCGATTTATAAATAATCCGGACAATACATCGTCCAACCTTTGACCGATTTAAAACAATCCGGACAAGCTTTGTCCAGATACAACCCTTAAGCAAAATCCTTGGATTTCATTCCAATAATAAACAAGATTCATATAAAACCAGTAAAAGTTTTATGCAATAGAATTTAGAAATTACTCACCTTAACAAACTTTTGAAATCAAATACTTGAAATCAACTTGAATCTCCAGACAAGAAATAATCCGGTCAACCTCTCTTCTCTTTTAGATCACACAACTTTAACAAAAGCAAGAAGAGAAAATATGGAGGCTCAACCTCCCTTTTTATACTTTCCAAAACAGGAAATGCGGCTAACTCACATACCCACATGCATGCATACATACACCATGCATATATGATTATATAAATATATACACACCCATTTCAAGCACATATACCATTTATATATATACTTCCACATATGTACATATTCTCATACACATAATCACATTATGCACATAATTTTCACATACCAGCATGATCAAATGTATCAATTTATCATGCTACCACGTAATCATTTAATCAGATAATCACATATTAATTACCTTAGGTGATAACCAGGATCCGGTTATCACAGTATCATACTGTTAAATACCTAAATCCCTTAAACTCAGGCTCTGATACCACTTTCTGTAACACCCCATAAAATACATTGCATGTAACACATATTCCATACAAAAGAAATACATGTTTATATATTGATCAGGTCTCGTAGTACAAGAATCTATCATAACCAAATACAAGGTCCAAAAATTCAAATACATATCTTGTACTAATCAGTCAAAACTGTACATCAAAAACAAATCTTCATGCAGAAATGCATATAGGAAAATATTACATTTTCCCCTTTCCCTTACCATCCGTACCTCCTGCAACACATAGTTTAAAATCACAAAACGAGGGTTAGACCGAAAGGTCTAGTGAGTTACCCTTTTATATTATTGCAGGGTGTAAATCACCAAAACCTTTATGGAAAACAACCTTTCATATATATAACAAATATGGACATAATA
>NW_020203622.1:2836-8438 GCF_001531365.2 Cynara cardunculus var. scolymus | reverse complement strand
ACATTTCACAAAAATAATTTCAATTAGACCGCAGCCATTGAAATTATTATCAATCCAAAATTATTTATATCAAATCTCCATTTTATGATAAAATAACAATTTTTATCATTAGCACAAGGCACAATACAAATCCGGTCAACATAGACTTGGCCGAACTTCATCTCCGGTCAAGTCTTAGCCAGTTTACCAAATTCGAACAACTTATCGTCCAAGGTTTATCCAATTTAACACTTAGAATAAATTTCAATACCTTTGTTCGGATAAGAAGTCCGGACAATACATCGCCCAAAGCTTGACCGATTTAAAATAATCTGGTCACCACATGGTCGTATTCCTACTTCTCAGTTCAAAATGTTAACCATTCTTACCAATCATAACTTGCTTGACACTTAATCAGTTTAAGACTAAACCATTCAACACTTGAGCGTTTTAGGGCTTAATCTCCCAACCCTTGATCGACATAAGAATAACTCGGACAAGCTTTGTCTGATTTAGACTTAATCCGGTCACCCTTTGTCCGGATAAAACCCTTAAACAAATATCCGATTTCTTTCCAATAATAATCAACATTCAAATAAAACCAGTATCAAATTTTATGTACAAAGGTTTAGAAATCAATCACCTTGAAAAACCTTTTGAAATCAGATACTTGAAATCAACTTGATCTTGCAATCCGGTCAGTCTTAAATCGCACGAACACTTCTTACAAATAGCAGCAGAAAAATGCAAATGGAAGTTGAACCCTCCTTTTATACCTTTCCAAAACAAGAAAGGTCAGCCATAACAACCTCCTTTCCACATGCATGAGTCCTGCCTCACCACACACACACACACACATATATATATATATATATATTTATATACTCTCATGCACATATACACATATATGCATGTATATCACATATATATATATACAAACATGATTAAATGTATCAATTTATCATGCTATCACGTAATCATATAATCAGATAATCACGTATTAATTACCTTGGGTGATAACCAAGATCCGGTTATCACATGACATCCTCATTTGGATAAACAATTTGTGTTTTGACTTATTTTCACCTGTTTTAGAATTTTTTGTGTGTGGATTAGTTTTCGATTTTTTTTAATCAAAGTTTTGAACTGCATAGATCAATATTTTGTTTAATCAATTGTTTGTGAATTTTTCAATGGCATTATCTTTTGAGAAAGAAAATAAGGTTTTAAAAGAGAAAACTTTTGAGCTTGAAAAGAAATATAAACTGGAACAAGAAAAGTATCTCAAAATGTTTTACGAGGATCATTCAAACATTTCTTGGGCTAAAAGTGAATCAAAAGATGATGAAATGGTTGTTGAAGAGAAGAAGCCCTTAAAAGAACAAATGGATGAATTCATTTATAAAGGCTTTTCTTCTGACTCGCAGGAAAAGAATTTAAAGCAGATCAAAGAGAATGATAAGCTGACAAAGAGGTTTGATGCTGAAAGAAAGACTTTTGAAAGAAAAATAAAAGCTTTAGAGTTGAATACTACAAAGCTTTCAAAACAAATCTCAGAATTTGAACAAATTATCATCATGGAAAGAGCTAAGTTTGATAATGAGAAGAAAGAGTATTTTGAAGAATGTCAAAAGAAACATCTGGAAATGTTTGATAGCATTGCTATAAAGCAGAAAACTTTAAATGAGGAGAGAAAAGTTTTTGCTTTGGAGAAAAAGAATACTGCGAAAAAGAATGCAACAATTGCTAAAGAGCTCACTGAGAAAAAAAATGGCTTGACATTGCTTCAGATAATGATAAGGGAAGTTTTGAAGAAGAAAGAATAAAATTTGAGAAAGAAATAAAAGATTTTGAAAAATTAAGAAGAGAGTTGGAAGGTAAGTTTTCTGAAACTTCAAAGAAATTGTCTGATTTAAAGACAGATCTTGTAACTGAGATGAATATGAGATCTAACTTAAAAAACAATATGATTTAGTTAATAAGGAGAGAGATCAATTGTTAAAGAAAATAAAAGATTTTTCTGAATCAAGTGCTGAAAGCTAAACTGTTTCTCAATCCAAGTGTAAAACTTGCTTGTATGACTGTTCTAGTGATAAATTCAACAGTTATTCTAGCAGTCCTAAATAAAATGTTTCAAAGAACAAGTCTCGTATTTCAAATCAATTTATGTCATTGAATCAAACAATATTTTTTCAAAAGTAAAACAAATTTGGGTGAATAAAGTTGAATCTGTTAATTTTTATAAATCTGTTGATAATAAGAAATCATTTGTGACTAATATTGTTCTTCCTTGCATTGTGAAGTCTATTAATAAGTTGATCAGTATTAACAAGAGAAGAATTTAATGCTCAAGTTATGGAACAAATGATTTCATCAACAAGAAGAAGATCAATAGATGGTATAGGAACAACTTGTATGAGAACATTTGGAATGTATATACCAGTTATGAGAAAAACTGGTATGAGAATACCAGGTATGATAATGACTGGTATGGTTTTTATTGCATATCTAATTTACATGTTAAAAGATCTAAAAACAAATTAGTTGATAAGAACAGATGGTATGACAATTATAACATCCCTCAAGCCAGTACCAACAAAGTAGGACCCATGTTTATCTGGGTACCAAAATCTATTTAATCTGTTTTGCAGGTGTGTCATATGTTGTACTGATCTGAAACATTTATTAATATGATACACTGATGCAGGGGGAGTGTGTAATTTGCATGAATATAGTTTCTGAACACCAAGTTCAGGACCTGCTCTTCAATTTTGAGCTAAAATGTTCTCATACTCTGAGTTAAGTCAAAAGGAGAATAATGTTTTATTTGTTTGAAGATGAAATCTATTTTCTAGGGGGAGTGTTGTTGAATGTTTTTGAAAGTTGAACTGGTTTAAAGCGAGTATCATTTCTGATCAGGTATTTCTTTGAGATTTTACTTGTGTATTTTCTCTTCATTCATATTTTCAATATCTATTTCAGCTATTCTTCAAATTGTTATTATTACGTCTCTTAAATGAAAATCATTTTTGGTGATAATACATTCTTTTGTATTCAAAGTTGTTTTTTGAGTTTATTTGAAATATTATTGTTTGATTGATACACATTTCCAAATTCTTTTAATCTTTATCTGTAAACTTGTTCTTACAAATATTCGTTCATTTCTCCCAACTATTTTGAATAATTTGTTTTGTACATCACTCCTGATTAATTATTCATATATTTAATTTCTACATTTTTCTAAATCAATTTTCATCTGATCATTTGTGCATAATTGCAATAATATTTTTGTTTAATCTTTTGTGATCAAATGAGCTTACAATGTTATTTTTAGGAGAGACCGAGAGCTTCACTGAAATATCTCTATGGACTGTCAGAACCGACAACCTTACCCAAGAGAACATCCATATCTGAATGAGCTTAAATGTAAAATGGGTTTGTGTGCAAAGCTTAAAATGTATATGGAAGGGTTAGTTGTTGTGAGTTAAAAGAATTGATGAGAGTTGTGTCAGGATTAAAAGAATTCTGTTCTATCTTCTTATAAACCAGGCAAACCACAAAAGCTATTAGTTCTCAATTCTTTGGAGACTAATATTGAAAAAGGCAAAGCCCAGGCTAATTTTTGTCACAACTCCATCAGCTACTCATTTATCTCTCAAAAGATAAGTGTTTCAATAACACTTGGGGCATGCAACTCATAATTTGTTAGGACTGAAATTCAGTGTTAAATTGTATTCGTCTTGAAAGTTAAAATTGTCTATAATTGTAAAATAGATATCGTGTTTGACTTTGTGTAATATTTGACTTTGTCTTTGAGGGTTCAAGTTTGACCCTATATATAGTTTGTCTTAGTGTAATTTTTGGTAAGAGCTCAATTGTAAATTCATTTACGTGTTATAGAGTTTGACCAACTTTGACTTTCTCTCTCATCTCTTCTATTATTCTTATTGAATATCTTGAAGATTGCCATGGATGTTTGAAGATATATTAAAGATTGATCATAAAGTGGCCTATCAATTGGTATCAGAGCAGGATTGCAAGAAATTAGAGAAGAAATCAACATATTCTAAAGTTTTTATGAATAATTTTTCTGGATATTTTTGTGTTCTTCATCTTATGTTCTTCATGTTCTTATTTTTTCTTTGAATTTGATCCGAAAATTTTGAAAAATCTTGTGTTTTTATGTTAATTTTGTGATCATTGTGTGTGTTTTTGCTTCGTGAATCTTTGTTATACACAAAGATTTACTTTTTGATCTTTGTTTTTCATGATTTGGTGAATTTTGTGATTTTTTTTTTTTTGTGTTCTTGATTTTTTTTAAATCAGTGTTTTGATCCTATTTTTTATATACTCTTATTGTTTTTGTGTTTTTGGATTATTTTTTAAATCGCTCAAGTGGCCCAACAGTTTTGGCCCAACCTGTTTTGGACTTGGCTTATTTCTAAATCGCTCAAGAGGCTCAACAGTCTTCATCCGATTTATCTACATCGCTCATCTTCATCGCCTCCACCAGTCCATCCTTATTTCTCCTAAATCTCTCAATGCTTTGTCCGTATTTTTCCTAAATCGGACAGCAACTCAATCGCTTAAGTCTAAATCGCAGGTTCTTTCGATTTCAAGAAGTTCATCGCTCAGCCCTAATTGTTTTCAGTCTAAATCTCTCCTGCCTTGTCCGATTTCATCATTCATCGCACGACTCTCTGTCCGGATTTGGTATACATCGCTCACAAAGTTGTCCGATTTCACATTAATCGGAGACTTCATTGTCCGATTTCACTTTAAATCACTTGCTGAATTTGTTCGATTTTGTTTTGAACATAGACTTTCTTAATCGATGTTACTTTAATCGCATATCTCAGTTGCTTGATGTTCATTTCACAAGATCGTTCTACAAGCACATTCTTGGGGTGAAAGTGACATACTATGATATAGAAGCTATCGATCCAGGTTACTTCAAGAACTTGAAGTGGATGTTGGAGAATGATATCAATGACATTCTAGATCTAACATTTATTATCGATGCTGATGAAGAGAAGCTGATATTGTGTGAAAGAACAGAGGTGACTGACTATGAACTGATCTAATGTTCCCCGAAATAATCAATCTTCAATAATACTCATCTATGGTAGATTCAATATATGAACATTAAGAACATTCAAGAGAGAGTTGAGAGAAAAAGTTAATTCCCAAATCTGGTCAAACTTTATTACGTAAAACTGAATATTGCAAATGAGCTCTACTAAATTACAAAGGACTTACCCTTTATATAGGGTCGAAGTAAACACTAAAAGTCAAAGTCAAACTATCTAGAGAAAAGTCAAACACGGTGACTTTTATACAATTATAGATAATTTTAACTTTCAAGACGAATACAATTTTACACTGAATTTCAGTCCTAACATTCTCCCCCTTTGTATTTGTTCGGTTCAAGTTAGAGCGTTAAAGTTGTATTCAAGTTTCTCTTTAGAATAGCTTTATTTTGTAATAGTGTAGTTTTACTATTCCTAGTATAAATAGTATTTTCCTTTGTAATTGTCATTATGAAGTCATTAGCAGAATTGTAATCAAGATTAGAGCTGTAAATTTCTCTCTCTCAATCTAATCAATCTTTGATAATATTCTC
>NW_020203622.1:0-2471 GCF_001531365.2 Cynara cardunculus var. scolymus | reverse complement strand
TGAAAGTTTGTGTTTTTGATTGAATATTAATCCGATTAAAGCTTGTGCGATTTAAGGGTGTTATCCGCTTATCTCTTGTGCGATTTAACATCCGTGTGATTTTTAGTTGTTTGATATTGGTTATCCGGACAACACTTGTGCGGATATTTGATCGATTTAACAATCCGCCTGGTAAACATTTCATAACTTGTGTGGATAAGTGTGCGATTTAAACAATCCGGCTGGTAAGTCTTAAGTAACTTGAACGGATTTGTGACCGATTTACATAATCCGACTGGTAAGTCGTTGAAGGTTTGTGCGATTTAATGAACGATTTAATCAATCTGCTTGGTAAGACTTGATAAATTTGTCTACTTGAGCGATTTATATCTTTGATCGTATATTCCTTGGTGATTGAACGGATATTGATTTTTTGATCGATTTATTTTGTTGACTTTTCATCGATTTGTTTTTAAAAGGACTTATACGTATTTTGACTTGTTGACTTTGACTTGTTGACTTTGACTTGTTGACTTGTTGACTTTTTACGTTCGATCTTCATTTTGGAATTTTGACTAAGTGTTGAAAACCTCCGATTTGAGATTTTTAAATCAAATTGATTTTTGTGCTTTATCCGTATTTGATTTTGCATAATCTGGGTGATTTGTGAATTCTTTGTTAAAATCTGGTTAAGTGTTTGAGCGATATAAGTTTGCTTGTTGTCCGGACTTCTAATCCGGATAACTTGTTGTATATTCTATCTTGTTGACCAGACTTTCAATCCGGATAAACTTGACCGGATTACTAATCCGGATAAGTGTGTGTGCATAATTTGTACCAAGTGTTGAATGAGTGCAAAATTTTGTTTACATATTATTAGATATATTTTTGTAAACTGATTCTTTAATTCAAACTTTGAACTGCAGTTGATCCTAATTCATACAATTTGATACGATGAGTTCACGAGAAGCAATGGCTATTGTTACTGATACCAAGCCACCTGTTCTGTTTCGTGGTGACTATAATCAGTGGAGAGACAAATTCCTGAATTTTATTGAGAGAATGAAAGAAGGAGATCTAATCATAAAATCTTTAATGGAAGGTCCTGCTGAATTCTTCATAGAGGTTGAAGTTGATGTAATAGCAGGCTTATCTGCACAAAAAATTCCTAAACTGAAGCATCAATATTCAACTGAAGAAAGGGAGAGAGCTCATGCTGATGTCTTGTGCAAATCTTATATGATGCAAGCACTGACTAATGATATTTACACCAGTATTGACAGTCATAAATCATCAGGTCACAGCAKGTGGRTTCAAATCGAAAAGATAATGATGGGTTCGAAAGTGGGAACTCAACTGAAAATCACTAATTGCATTTCAGCATAGAAGAATTCAAGGCTAAAGAAGGTGAAAGTCTTGATGATGTTTACCACAGGCTTGCCAGACTGCTAAATGAACTGACAAAKAATGGAMTTTCTAAAACTACAATAGAGATTAATGTTAAGTTTCTTAACAATCTCCAGTCAGAATGGAAACCATTTGCAAATCATATAAGATTCAATAAACAGTTATATGATATTGATTTTCATGAAATTTATGAAACTTTGAAACAAAACGAGCAAGATGTTTTGGAAATCCGAAATGCTAAGAAGAAAGAAAAGGAAGTTGATGATCCTTTGGCTCTTGTATCTGAGAGAAAGGAGAAGAAATCTAAAAGCAAATCTGGAAAGCAAGTAAAGGAAGTTAGTCAGTCAAGTGAGTCTGAAACAGAAGATAGTAACAGCTCAGATTCAGATTCTAAAATGTCAGAGCTCAAACAGGCAATGGCAATGCTGACTAAGGCATTCCAGAAGAAGTTCTCAAAAAGGCCACACTCGAACAATCAGAGATTCTCGTCAGGTTCAAAATATGAATACAAAGACAAGTTTGGCGAGAAGAAGAAGTATGAAGAGAAAAGGTTCGAGAAGAAATATGAGAAAAATCCGGAAGAAAAGAAGAATTTTACCAGAAGTGCAGCTGATGAGAACACAAAGTGTTATAACTGTGGTAAGATAGGCCACTTTGCTATAAATTATAGAAAGCCGGTAAATCGTGATACCGACTACTAAATAAATTTCTTCTGTCCAAACAAAGAGATGCCGGCAAAGCTCTTATGGCTGAGGACGAACACTGGTTGAATCTTACTGATGAAGAAGAAGAAACTGAAGCTGTTGCACATGTGTGCTTGATGGCTAAAACAGAAAATGATTTGTCATGTGAAGAAGAAGAACAGATGAATGATGAGGTATTACATCAATCATGCATTAAACAGATGAAAAAGATGATGCTTAAAATTCAAACTTTCCAGCAAGAACTAAAATAAAAAAAAATTGCGTTCAAATAATTTTGAAGATCAATTAAAAACGCTAAAAGAAAGATATACCAAAATATATATTGAAAATGCTGGAAATTTGAATTGGGCTAAGTCTTTGCAATCTGAGTCCAAAATACTT
>NW_020203621.1:0-18060 GCF_001531365.2 Cynara cardunculus var. scolymus | reverse complement strand
TATAAATAAATATATACATATATATACATAACTAAAATAATAACCAGACTATTACACAATCCCACTTCATCAGCAAGTACTGTTGATGAAAAGGAGAATCCTAATAAGAAACCATCAGCTGATGAATCGATGAACCATACAAGTAACATTGAAAGTTCATCTAAGTCAGAAACGATGGAACCTCAAGCAGATCACTCTGAAGCATCAACCTCTGAACCCATATCTCCCGCAAACGTCCATGCTAATTTTGATTTTGAGAAATCAGCAAGAGACTTTCTCGATTCTGAATCTAAAGAAGAGATAATCTGTGAATAACCAAAGATCATTGAGAAAAAAAAACCTCAAAACTTCAAACCCTCAATGAAATCTGGTATTCTTCCATCAATGAAATCTTCAGACAAAGGAAAGGGAAAACTGAGAAATATCAAATATGACAACGATAACTCAAAAGGCCCTAGCATATCTTCTAAGTTCATTAAGTTTACTCGCGAGCAAAAACAGAAGTGGCCTGCCTCTGAGAAAACTAACCACCACTTTTCCTCTCGTCCAGCTTAAGAAAAACAGTCCTTCCTCAGGAGAAAAGAAGTAAAGACAAAGACCCCTTCAAATAAAAAATCTGAACTAGATAGGAAGTTTGTAAAAACAATCGATGTTAGGACAGGATTTACATCCCCTGCATTTACTTCTTTATTTTCAGTGAATAAAAAGAACATTAGACATTCATGTCCAAAATATAATGAATGTCGATGCTTAGCTCTTTTACAAAACCTGAGGAATCACATGTTGACACATCACTGCATATTCTTCAAACACGTTTATCGCTATAAAGTGAAAACCAATGAAAACGTGAAAAAGCCCAAGTCCAAGGGCAAGGGAAATGCTAACAAATCCAAGCCTGCAAAGGCTAAGGGTCATGAAAAGAGAGCGGTATCTCCTACTAATAAACATGAACCCATTAAGAAATGGGTACCTAAACCCCTTAATTTGTCTTGCAGAACCAGCATGTGCATCCATGGTACATGGATTCAGGTTGCTCCAGGCACATGACTGGTGAAAAAAGTCAGTTGACCTCCTTTATCGAAAAATCTGGAGGCTCTGTCACTTTTGGAGACAACAGCAAGGGAACCATCAAGGGATACGGAACTCTCATCAAAGGCAACATCTCCATCAGCAAAGTGGCTTATGTTGAAGGTTTAAAGCATAACTTATTAAGCATAAGCCAGTTCTATGACAAGGGTCTTGAAGTCAGATTCCGCAAAGGTTTCTGTATCATGGAAACAAAGCCCGGTCAAACCATCATCAAGGCCAAGAGAGAAGGGAATCTCTATCTTCTAGATTTTCAATCCTCTGAGGGACAAGATACCCTTTGCCTTGTATCCCATAAGAGCGATGAAAATTGGCTATGGCACCAGAAGTTCTCTCACCTGAATTTTGAATTCTTAAGAAAGCTAGCCAAACAGAAGTTGGTCAAGGGGATTCCTGATCTCAACTTTGAAAAAGATCATCTATGCTCAGCCTGTGAGATGGGAAAGCTAAAATGGGTCTCTCATCGAACAAAGTCCGAAACCTCCTGCACCAAGCCCTTGGATATGATCCATATTGATCTCTGTGGACCCATCTCCACACAAAGCCTCTCAGGAAAGAAGTATATATTGGTACTCGTTGATGAATACTCCATATACACCTAGGTTGAGTTTATGAAGAAGAAATCAGATGTTTCTGACCTACTCATTGGGGTGATGAAAAGACTTCAAGTCCTTCTACAACGAAAACTCATTAAAGTTAGAAGCGACAATGGAACTGAATTCAAAAATGCCAAAATCGTTGAATACCTCATCAATGAAGGCATCACACAAAACTTTTCAACAGCCCGAACCCCACAACAGAATGGAGTGGTAGAACGAAGGAACATAACCCTTGTGGAAGCAGCAAGGACCATGCTTGCTTCATCGGAGTTACCCATCATCTTCAGGGCAGAAGAAATTTCTACTGCATGCTTCACCCAGAATCGGTCCATCATCAACAAGAGGCACCAGAAGACTCCCTATGAGCTCATTAATCAGAGAAGACCAAATGTCAAATATTTCCATGTCTTTGGGTGCAAATGTTTTGTACTCAATGATAGGGAATATCTCGGCAAGTTCGGCAAGAAAGCTGATGAAGGGATCTTTCTGGGATACTCTCAAACCGCAAAAGCCTACAAAGTCTACATCAAAAGGACAAAGATTGTTATAGAAAGCATCAATGTATCCTTTGATGACTCCACGCCAATGACTTCTGGACACAACAATTCAGGACTCGAACTTCAAAGAAGAGCATCTGATTCATCACTTGGCAAAACCAATGAATCCGAGTTAGCTCAATTATTTGAAGACATCTTCGAAGAAGAAGTAATCTCTGGACATGCACCTACTTCAAAATCCACTTCCAGAATCGACGAAGAACATGAAGTCTCCAATGCTAAAGGTAAAACTTTTATTGAAACTCATGTTACTTCACCTTCTACTTCTTCTGTGTCTTCAGATCAAGAACAAGAACCAAAGTCTAACTCTGGAGATGATCTCTTCGAGGGCGAGCAAGCAGTTCCATCAGTCGATGAAGAACTGCACCCTGTTGCTCCAGAACCCCAGTCAAGCACCAAGTGGACAAAAGACCACCCACATCACCAAATCATTGGTGATCCAACATCTGGTGTCAAGACGAGATCAGCAACAGCCAATGAATGCCTCTTCGCCAACTTTCTTAGCATGATAGAATCAAAGAAGATTTCTGAAGCCCTACAAGATCCAAACTGGATAGATGCAATGCAAGAAGAACTACTCCATTTTGAGAGAAACAAGGTATGGTCCCTTATGCCTCTACTCAAAGGGAAAACAACCATAGAAACCAAATGGGTCTTCAGAAACAAGAAAGACGAAGATGGCATAGTCATAAAAAAGAAGGCCGGGCTTGTTGCCAAAGGTTACTGCCAGGAAGAAGGGATTGACTACGATGAGACATTTGCTTCCGTCGCAAGACTTGAAGCCATCAGAATATTCCTAGCCTATGCTGCTCACAAAGGCTTTAAGGCCTATCAGATGGATGTCAAGTCTGCCTTCCTCAACGGGAAACTTCAAGAAGAAGTTTATGTACAGCAACCTCCTTACATCTAGAGTATGTCTACTTTCTGGACAAAGCCCTCTATGGGCTGAAGCAAGCACCCAGGGCCTGGTATGAAACTCTATCTACCTTTCTCATCAACAATGGCTTCAAAAAAGGTATAATCGATACAACCCTCTTTCTAAAGAAACATAAAGGTGACATACTTCTTGTACAAATATATGTAGACGACATCATAGTTGGCTCTACAAATGCAAAACATTGCGAAAAATTCTCAGAGCTGATGAAAAGCAAATTTGAAATAAGTATGATGGGAGAACTAAGCTTCTTCCTTGGTCTTCAAATAAAACAAACTTCAGAAGGGATTTTCATCAATCAGTCCAAGTATGTGACTGACCTTCTGAAAAAATACTCTCTCTCAAATTCATCATCGATGAGAACTCCTATGGATACAGAAGCCAAGTTATTTGCTTATCCATTAGGAAAATCTGTGAATGTAACAACCTACAGAGGCATGATTGGATCACTCATGTATCTGACTGCAAGTAGACCAGATATTATGTTTTCTACATGTCTTTGTGCAAGGTATCAATCCAATCCAAAAGAATCTCATCTCTCTGCAGTCAAGAGGATCTTTAGATACCTAAAGGGAACCCCTTCAATGGGTCTCTTGTATCCTAAGAACTCTGGCTTTGATCTAATAGCCTATACAGATGCAGATCATGCCTATAAAGTGATATATAAAATATTAGCCATAAACTACAAATATCCTAAACCAGAGCCTCTGGTTATACAAACCAGAGCCTCTTACCATTTAGAAACACTTAGATGATTTTTTGGCAAAAATTTTCATCGCCTTTGGAACCAGAGACCTCTGGTCCAAAGCAAATACTTCGTATTTTCTCACCAAGTATTCCCCTCCAAACCAGAGCCTCTGGTTGTATAGACCAAAGCCTTTAGACCAAAGCAAATACTTGGTATTTTCTCACCNAAAGCCTTTAGACCAAAGCAAATACTTGGTATTTTCTCACCAAGTATTCCCCTCCAAACCAGAGCCTCTGGTTGTATAGACCAAAGCCTTTAGACTCCAATTCTTTGAGACCAGAGCCACTTTCATCTCAAACTTGGACTTCCTTGATCATTCATGCATGTAATTACATCATTATCCATCATCCTTTGGCACCAGAGACCTTTGGTCCAAAGCCAATACTTTGTGAACTTTTTCACTAAGTATTCTTTTTCAACCAAAGCCTCTGGTTCTAAAGACCAGAGCCTCTGGTTCTAAAGACCAGAGCCTCTGGTTCTAAAGACAAGAGCCTCTGGATTCAAAGCCTTTAGAACCAGAGCCCTCTGGTCTCAAAGGCACATCCATTCTATCACCATATACATGCACTTAACAAATTTTTCATATTTCTTTACATCTCCTTTGCAACCAGATCCCTCTAGTTTCAAAGGCTCCATTCCTTCATACCATTTTGCATATACTTCCCCATTCTTTCATAACTATTTTTCATCACCTTTTCAACCAGAGCCTCTGGTTCTAAAGACCAGAGCCTCTGGATCCGTTGTCTTTGGAACCAGAGCCCTCTGGTCTCAAAGACCCACTCTCTCATATCTATTCTTATATTTAGCCACATTTCATATCACTTTTCATCATTCTTCGCAACCAGAGCCTCTGGTTGTATAGACCAGAGCCTCTGGCCATCAAAATGAACCTGCCTATTGGTTCAAGGGGGAGTTTTAAACTCAGTCTCCTCCCCATGCATCATTCTAGGGGGAGCTTTTCATTCATCATAAAGAACTTTCCATTGCATAAATATGCATTTTCCATCCCAGAGCCTCTGGTTCTACTATCCAGAGCTTCTGGACACCAAAAATGCTATATAAAAGATGAATAAAACATGTGTATGCAACCAGAGCCCCTCTGGTCCTACATAATGGGTTGTCCATGTTTAAATAGAGCCTCTGGTTTGTCTAACAAAGGCTTATTATTCACACAACCCAACAATTCATCGATGAACTTATTCATCATGCGCAATCAGAGACCTCTGGTTCCTCATCCCAAAAGGGTATGTTTAACCAGAGACCTCTGGTTCCCCATCCAATGAGTCATGACCAACCAGAGCTCCTCTGGCTCCATGACAAAATAATTTTCATCCAAAAAACCCATCTTAATTGCAAACTCTTTAAAGATTATACAAAATTGTAGCTTTTATGACTAAAAACTATACTTCATGGGTTTTTAGAAGACCAAAACTTCGTAATTAGTATTAATCTTACAATTAGATGGAATTTTAAATATAAAATTGTTTTTGGATTGACATTTCAAGAGATATTATTTGGAATAATTTTTAATTACTCCAAATAATCCAAACGTCACCTTACACAAAAGCCTGTCACATTTATAGGCTGTTCCCCATAAACCTCTTCACAATACCCATCCACCCTCCCCATGACGACACGTGTCCTCCAATATTAATGGCACAGTACCGTCAAGACGGCCCACAATCCCCATCAAATCACCTTTTTGCCAAACGTCTCCCACAATCATCATTACCATTTAAATATTATTATTTTTTGCCTGTTCCCCTCCTCCACCTATAAATACCCATCTTCCCCAAACCACTTCTTCTTTACGCTCCCAAAACCTGCAACTTCCTTAAGACGAAGTGAAAAACGCAAAACCTGCAACTGTAATGGCATCTTCCGCCTCACACGAATCAAACAACAACGACAACCATGTGCAATCAACGGCACTGACAGCCATGCACTGATGTTCCTTCCCATAAAACCAAACAACCACGCGATCGACCTTCGAACCAACCTGTTTGAAGACAGGTTTGCTATCATGATAGAGTTCTTCCAGAACTATGTTCTTCAACCGGCGTTGACATTAACAGACAATGGCGTACCTCTCAAGTACGTCCAACAGTACTGGCAGACCTGCGAGTATATCCCCGACAGCCGTGGAATCATGAGGGATATTGACGCCCCAAACGACATGATCTGCTCCGTCAAGATCTCCCGGGAAAAGGTCTCTAAAGTCCTTTGCATTCCGACACGCCAAGAACTTGGCATTGACCACTACGCCGAGCCACCCACGAGCTCCGACATCCTTCGCTTCATCCGAATGCTAGGTTATAATCGTGATCTATGCAATGCCTCTGACTTCAAGAGGCAATTCCTCCCTCCAATGTGGAATATGTTCTTTTCCATATTGAACAGAGCCCTGACCTGCAAACTGGGATCGATGGATCAGGGCCACATCAATATAATGACAATCATGTATGGCCTCTTCTTCAACCTGCCGTTGGACTACGCTTTTCTCATCTACAACGAGATCCATGCAGCGGTAATCAAGAAGTGCAAGCTCAAGGTCGCAGGAAAGCCACTGACATTCGTGCTCTTCCCACGATTCCTCGCTCTCTTCATAAGGGATGCAATAAGGAGACACGAACTACCGGTCGATGAACCATTCACCCCATAGTTCATAATGAATGGTCATCACCCAACAATCTCCAAGGAAGGATATACCACCGAGATGACAGTCTCTCGAGCCATGCTCAGCGTCATACCAGTGACGTCTGAGATTAGGCAGACCTACGAACGCTCTCTGTTGTCCCGTGAACCAAGGGCAGCTACCCCAGAGCACATAGACCCGTCTCCTGACAATAACGAGGGAGCACAAGAGTCGTCTTCATCGGATGATAAAGATGAAGATGATGATGATGACACTCTTCGTGCGTCCCCTGGCCCTTCACATACAATACCCATCCCCACTACCCAAAGGGCAACCACCACCACTACCCCTGGCGATCAAGGCCGAAGGGGTATTGAACAAGGACGACCCAGTCCAATCCCTAACCCAGCCAGCCATCCAGAGGCCATTCTTCGGGACTCTGGAGATGATACAGCCGAGGAACCTCCCCATACATCTCCCCCCTCCCAACAGAGGGACAATGAAGAAATAAGAGCCAATTCGCCTCATGGCTCGCCACTATCCTTCACACACCCAGAAGCATGTGTTGCTTCTGGCATTGCTGATCCCCAAGATCGTTCAGAGCGATCTCCCATTCGTGCACAACACACCCCTTCGATACTTGATCTAACGAAGGGGAAACACACTTACTTCTCTTACCCGGCCTCTGAAGTCGAGGAAGTAGAAGAAGTTGTTGCAACATCAAGTGATAGCGCCTCACTAGAGAGCTATCAAGGACATGATGGAAGTCCTTCACGGCCTATATTTTCACAAGGCAATGAAGGCGCCTCTAGAGCTGAGGATCAATCTGCAGCATCCGTTACTGCAGGGGTTACCAATGTGGTTGATCTGGTCACAGAGGCTGAGTTCCAAGCCTTTGTAGACTCGATCCAGCGGTCCTTGGAAGACCTAAAACTCATCATACAAGGGATTTTCGAAAACCCTCCATCCATCGACCTCACCCCCTCGATAGTCCCTTGCAACCCTCGAAACCCAGACCCGAGACAACACAACCCGTCTCCAAATGCTACAACAGACAGTCACCCAACACCATAACACCTCCTCTGCCCTTGCCACCCAAAGAAACCAACTCCTCATTCACTCCATCGCCACCCTCACGGCCCAGGCAACTGCGACCGATGAGACTTTAGCCTCAATCACTACCTTAATAAACATCTCCCAAACCATAAACACCCTTCCAGCCACCATCATATCTCAAATCCCACAACCTACCCCGCCCCCAACTTCATCAATCGATGAAACATTAGCCTCTCTTTCAACCCAAATGACCACCATCCAAAACACCCTCTCCTCCCTCCTAGCCACCATACTAGCCAACATACCCCAACCTGCTCCTCCCCCACCTCCCTCTGCAGGCCCCTTTTTCGATGAAGCTTTCTCTTCCTTCACTGCAGAGGTAAGGAATATCATCACCAACATCCCCATTCCACCATCCACATCAGCCTCCACCTCCATGCCCCCACCTGCCTCCACCTCCACCATGGAATATGCAACCAAGGCCGACCTAAGGGCCTTGTCAAAGGCACTTGTCTCATCCTTCAATGAGATAAGTGCAAAATTCATCCATCACGCCATTCAACCCACCAAGGCTCTCTCCCAGAGCCTTGCTGATCAACAAATGCGCACCACCTCTCTCCTTCACACAATGGAGGAGAGAAGAAGACAACAAGTCCTGAAGGCGTATCTTGCGTCCTTCAGAAAGGAGAAGAAGAAGAAGAAGAAGAAGAAGAGGAGGAGCAGAGCTTCATGCTCCACCAGCCGCCTACACAAGAGGCCTGTCATGAGGACCCAGACCCCGATGATCAAGGTCTTGGACCTCATGAGGGGGAGAATCAGGTCGCTGCTGCTCACCTGATGGAATCCACTGCACCATCACCACCACCCCAAACACAAGAACAAGCTCCACCATCAACCCAAGCAAGGGAACCAGAGGCTAATCCCTCTGAAGATGTACATAATGTATATGTTCCCCTCGCCACTCCCCAAGAACCCATCGAGTTGAGCTCATCGACCGATGAAGAACCATCCACACCACTAACCAACCTACCCTTCACCCCTTCACCAACTCCTAATTTACCATTAACCCCCTCACCAACACCACGCACCACAGAACCATTTGCCACTCTACCCATACAACCTCAACCCATAATCACCCAACCTTCATCACCACAACAACCTCCAACCCAAACTCAACCCAATAAACCAGAAACCACCCAAATACAACCTCTTGAACTAGAAATCACCCCACCTGAGTCCAATGAATCAAAGCCAACCCAAACCTTTCCATCGCCAACCCACACTCAACCATTAGCCCAAACACAACCCACAGCGCAACAAACCCAGGTGCATGCAGATGTTCCTTCGTCTTCAAGGCACCCACCTCAAGGGGTCGTTGATGAAATAATAGAAATATAGAGTCACTCAGGAGACGTCCAGAGGTGCCGTCGAGGGAGCCAGTCATGATGGAGAACATCCATCAATACCTGTACCATGATGGCGATGAAGGGCTGACACTCAATCCTCTAATTTTCTCACGAGAATCCATGAACCTCCTACACCATAGGTTTGTTAGACAGACCACCCAACCACCAAGGGATGTCTTCTCAGACGATGGAATAAGGTTGGTCATGGACATCAAAATGAGGACCTTTGCTAACCGAGCCATCAAGTACATCGAGTACACAGTGGAGCGAGCCCATAGTCAGGTCAGCGTCTTTAGTGACAATGACTTGATCAATCTCAATCCCTATGACTTGATCGAGCTATACATGTACACGACTCAGCTACAGGATTAGGGCATACGATTTGGGATGACGAACAGAACGATCGTGCAGACAATGGAGACCTTGGTGAAGCATCAAACCAAGAGTGACTTTGAGATTACTCTTCAGCTTGGCATCGACAGACTATCCTACACTCTACCTGATGAAGACTTCCCTGGCCTGCAGGAGAAGAGATCTGCCTCTATTTTTACTCAACCAGAACTGGGTCTGGTTTATAAAAATGAGTTTGGAACGAAGAAAGTTTTTAGGTTGACTAAGGTGTTTAAATATTCAAATGAAACACTTAAATGGTTTTCAGAAAGCCATCAGAGACAGATTGGGCAGATCTCACGTGCCAACAAACGATGGACAAAGATTGATACATGAAATATCAACAGTCATCGATTACAGAGGACTACTCATGAGTTTTTGGGAAATATCACAGGGGAGACCCTAAATGTAGTCTTATATTTTTTTGTCTTGTAATTTACATTCCATCAATGTAAGAATTCATCATTTGTTCCAATGAAAAATTTGGCAAAAGATGTTTTTCCTTAGAATAGCCTTTGTTCTTCGTTTATACTTTGAATGTTCTTAAAATAGTTGATGTTTGCTCTTTCATTACTTAGGGGGGAGATTGTTAGATCTCATAGGTATTATGTATGAAGTAATGAAGACAAACAAGTGATGAAGAACCAAAAGGCCGATGGAAGACTTCAAGGAAAAATGACTAAGTCTGAAGAACAACCAGAGGGTCAATGAACTGACCAGAGATGCGATGGAAAGTGCATCTTCATAACCCCTCTGGACATTAACACTTGAAGTTTCCTTCACCAGTTCAACCAGAGGCTAGCAATGAGGAAATGAAGATAAGGTTGAACTCATATCCCATGGAAGACAGCTGGAGATGACTAATCAACAGCTGGATTCTACAAAGTTTATCTAGGTTTAATGTTTATCAATGTTTTAGATAAGCTTTATATGTTAGTAGAAGATTAGCTAAATAATCTCACTAGATAGTTATCTTCTTATTAGCTTACTAGTATAAATAGGTGGTTAGGCCTATTGTAATTAAGGACGCTTTACGTGTTTCATAAATATAGGAATAAAGTGAAATCTTTGGCACTCAAGATTATTCTTTGAATGTTCATACATTGTTCTTGAGTGTTCATCATTTTATTCTTATAAACACTATAATTTGGTTATTCTTAACTTGATTATTAGTGTTATTGAAAGATATGGGATCAACATGCGCATTGAACCAGAAGACCTCTGGTTGGTCATGAGTTTTGAGCAAGAAGCTCTAGTTAGTAGAACCAGAGGCTCTGGTTGTACTTGAGCGTTTTTATTGTATACTTTCATACTTAGGAAACTATTTTATCTATTCTTTGTATTTGACTTCGTATATATATATATATATATATATATATATGAAGATTAACTTAAGCAGAATTCTGGTTGGTATAGCCAGAAGCTCTGGTAGAAGAACCAGAGGGCTCTGGTCCTGCTGTTTTTAAAAAAAATTCTAAAGTCTGGTCGTTGGAACCAGAGGCCCGATGAACTAAATAGATTATGGATTTATGTTCCATTATGTGAAATGAATGATTTATTAATGTTTTGGTGTTTTGCCCCCTGCAATTACATGGAAAAAGGGATCTCACTAGACCTTCTGGTCTAACCCTCATTTTGTGTTTCAAATATGTATTGCAGAAACTACAGAGTATAATGATAGTAAAGGAAAAGGGAAAATATGATTTGTTTCCCTATATGCATAGCTATATGAAGATCAATCTGTGGATGTGTTTTGAAGTTAAATGTTATGCAGTACAATAGCATGTATTTTGAAATTTTTGGGTTGTATATTTTGTAATATAGTTTCTTATACTTTGGACCTTTGTGGGATTAAACATGTATTTTTCTGAACCCGTTTGATACCGGATAAAGCAAATCTTGGTTATAAATTTTGAACAACAAAAGGCGAGTAATCAAGTCCGACAACGGGTTTTCCAACAAGCCTGAGACCTAACCATAAAGTAAGAAGCGATGGGAACGATGGAACCTGTGAATTCAAAAGATTCTAGTGAAAATGAATTCAAATGATTCATTGATCGGGATGGCGGAACCGACCAGAGACCAATTTATCTATTCGGAAAAGTTATGAACTAATGATAGAACTGAAATTATATGTTATATGCAATGTGAGTTTTGGGGTGTTACATCTACTTTCTCGATAAAGATTTATATGGGCTCAAACAAGCACCTAGGATCTGGTATGATACACTCTCCACTTTTCTCATGGCCAGTGGATTCGAAAAAGGTACAACTGACAGAACTCTCTTTTATGAAAAATTCTCAGACCCGATGAAAAGTATATTTGAGATGAGTATGATGGGAGAACTTAGTTTTTTCCTGGGTCTTCAAATAAAACAATCTTCAGAAGAGATATTCATCAATCAGTCCAAATATATTACTAATCTTCTGAAGAAATATAATCTCTCAAATTCATCATCTATGATAACACCAATGGCCACAGGAGCAAAGTTATGCTCTGATCCATCAGGCAAGGCTGTAGATGTAAAATCCTACAGAGGCATGATTGGGTCACTCCTGTACCTAACAGCTAGTAGGCCAGATATAATCTTTGCAACTTGTCTCTGTGCAAGATATCAAAGAAAATCCCAAATAGTCTCATCTTTCTGTGGTCAAGACGATCTTTATATACCTAAAAGGAACTCCTTACTTGGGCCTCTGGTATCCAAAGAACTTTGGATTTGATCTAATAGCCTATACAAATGTAGATCATGCAGGATGCAAACTTGATAGAAAGAGTACGTCTGGGAGCTTTCAACTTTTGGGAGATAAGCTAGTAAGTTGGACATCCAGAAAACAAAATTGTGTCTCAACATCTACAATAGAAGCAGAGTATGTTGTTGTTGCTAGTTGTTGTTCACAAATGCTTTGAATGAAAATCCAACTGAAAGATTATGGGTTCCATTATGAAAAAATTCCCATCTTATGTGATTCCAAAAGTGCGACAGCAATTTTTGCAAATCCAGTGCAGCACTCCAAGACAAAGCATATTGATGTCAGGTACTATTTTCTCAAAGACCATGTAAAAAAGGGGACTATAGAGATGTATTTTGTTCCGACAGATATCCAACTTGGTAATATTTTTACAAAAGAGAAAATATTTATTTTTCTTGTCAGCAAGATGGGTATGTTGAATTTCACCACTTAAGGCATTCTCTTAGTCAACCAGAGATCTTTTTCTGTCTTTGGTACATGCAAAAGTGGCAAAATCCGGCAAAAGAACCAAGTTTTCTATAACATAGCCTCTAGTTATAAAGGCCAGAGCCTCTGGATATTGGAAACAGCTGTATTTCACTTATGTCATACATCGTTTTGCACATAGAACCTCTGGTTCTAACGAACAGAGACTCTATATCACCAACTCTTTGGAACCAGAGCCCCTCTGGTCCAAAGATATATGTTTTCTCCAAGTCCAAATAAGTTTCTCAATCAACCAGAGCCTCTAGTTCTTAAGACCAGAGCTTTTGGATTCAAGGACTTCAGGACCAGAGCACCTTTGGTCCGACATGCTCACCAAATCAATCACATTTTGATCTTTATACTTGTGTTTTTCCTTCTTAAAACCAAAGACTCTGGTTCTAAAGACCAGAGCCTCTTGACCACAAGTCTTTGGAACCAAAGCCCTTCTAGTCCAACAGACGATGTTCAAAACCAAGTTTTTAAGCTCCAAAATCACCAAAGCCTCTTTCTTGCTAACTCTTTAGGATCTTTAAATTAAGTATTTTGCTCCTCGCCCAACTAGAGCCTCTGGACTCTAAGTCTTAAGGACCATAGTCCCTCTTGTTCAATAGGACAACCCAAGCTCATTAATTCCCTATCCATCACACCCTCCTTCACAACTAGAGCTCTGGTAAACCAGAGCCTCTGGCTTCCCAATCACAACCCTATTCTTGATTCAAGGGGAAGCTTCAAAATCTAAACCTACCCAGAGCATGGTTTTAAGGGGAGCATATTCATTTTACTTAGTATTTTGTTGGTCAAAGTACAACCAGAGTCCCTCTAGTTGAACTTCATTCTTAACCAGAGCTCCTCTGGTTCACCCACAAGAGACTTCAAGAAATCCAATATAGCATTTAGATCAACCAGAGCCTCTTGTTCGTCTATCCAGAGCCTCTAGGATAAGAAATGCTTATACTTTGAAATTTTTGCCCTTCATGCCCAACCAAAGCCACTCTTGTTGAACTACAAGACCAACCAGAGCTCGAGCCCCTCTAGTTCTTCTACCATAGGTCTTGGGAAATTTTTCTAAGGGTTCAAATGTTAATCCAGAGCCTCTAGTTTGTCTATCCAGAACCTCTACTTCAGTAAAACCCAAAATGTGAAGGCCAACTCAGCTTTATGATCAACCAAAGCCCCTCTGGTTTTTCATCCATGCCAACCAGAGCCCCTCTAGTCCCCCCATGTTTCATGACCAACCAAAGCCCTTCTGGTTTAATGGTCATGAACAAATTCTTCATTAAAACCCACATTAATTTCAAACCATTTCAAGATTATGCAAAATTGCAGCTTTTGTGACTAAAAACTATACAACATGGGATTTTAGAAGACCAAAACTTCGTAATTCGCATTAATCTACCAATTAAATGGGATTTTCAATTTTTTCATATATATACATATTAATAATTATCCTTATGCCATACAAAGGGTCACCCATCAAGGTCACCAGCCTATGACCATGACAGTTCCCAATACTAAACCTTCCATATTACCATGAGACTCAACCCCCTCATGCTACGTGTCCCGACAACTCTAACATACAACATGATCGTGAGCTATTTTTACGGCTCACGATCATCACCTTTTCACCTTTTTTAACATGTCAGACGTCTATTTCCATAATTTTATCAACCCTTTCACCTTCCCACCCTATATATACCCCTTTCACCCCCACCATTTACCTTTTACGCTTACACTCTCCTCTTAGACGAACAAAAAACCTAAAACTAAGCTTCCCAAACTTGTTAACAATGGCTTCCTCCTCAGCTTCCCATGATTCAAACCAGAATGAAAGCTAAGTCCAATCCACCGACGTCGACAGTCGCGCAATCATCTTTCTCCCCATTAAACCTAACCACCACCACATTGATCTCCGCCCCCAACTCTTCGAAAACAGATTCGCAATTCTGGTGGAATACTTCCAAAAATGCATCCTACAGCCTGCCCTCACACTTTTAGACAACGAGGTCCCAGTCCGATATGTACAACAATTTTGGAACACATGTGATTTCTACCCTGAAAACTGTGGCATTCTCGGTGACATCGATGTCAGAATGACATAGTTTGTACCATCAAGATCTCAAGGCTAAAATCTCTAGACTATTGTTTATCCCCACGAGGCATGAGCAACCAACGAGCCATTAAATAATGTGCTTCATCCGAATGCTTGGCTACAATAGCGAACACCGAAATGCCTCCTACTTCAAAAGGCAGTATCTTCCACCGATGTGGAACGTATTTTTCAGCATCTTGAACAAGACCCTTACATGCAAGTTGGGGAGCATGGAGTAGGGCAACATCAATATCATGACGATAATGTACGGTCTCTTCTTCAACCTTCCTCTCGACTACACGCTCCTCATCTATAATGAGGTCCATACAGCCATGGTCAAGAAGAACAAGATGTTGGCCGTGGGAAAACCAATATCCTCAGTCATGTTCCCTCGCTTCCTTGCACTTTTCATCAAGGATGCGATGAGAGAACATAACCTGTCATGCGATGGACTCTTCACTCCACAATATCCAAAGATGGCTACCCCGCAGACGGATCATTGTCCTGGGGGAGGTTGCAAAACATAACAGAGACCTCTGAAACCCTTAGGGCCTACCGCAGCTCTACGCTGGTCCAACAACCACGACCACCTACCCGGGAGCACATAGAGCCTACCCCGAAAACAAGCGAAGGATCACAAGGCAAGAGGACTCACTTCGATAACGACTCCGATGGTGATGGAAGTCCTCCCATCTCCCCCAAACCAATTCACACTGTTCCTGATACCCCTCTCCCAACTCCACGAGCTACCACACAAACTATCCTTGGCGACAAAGTCCAGAGGGATATTGAAAAAGGAATGCCTAGTCCGAACCCACCCTAATCCACCCCTCTAGAGGCCACTCTTCAGGTCTCTGGACATAGTACAGCCAAGGAAACCAACTTTCCATCACCCATCTCTCAATAGAGAGGTGATGAAGAAATAAGGTCCCCTTCTCCTCAAGGCCCGACACCATCCACCAACTCAGAAGCATTCGTTGCTTCTGGATTTGATATGCCCACACATCATCCTTTCATGCACATACCGCTTCGATACTTGGTCTATCGATGGGGACACACACGTACTTCCCTTCATCGAACTTTGAATCTTATGAGAAGGAAGCTACTATCAGAACATCCCGAAATAGTTCTTCCTTGGAAGGCTATCAAGGAAAGGATGGAAGTCCTCCCTTGCCCGACATCTATACAGGCATCAATGGAGGTGCCTCTAGAACTGAGGCCCAAACCATGCATTCATTGCCGTAACGGTTAACCCCATTGTTGAGTTGGTTACAAAGGTCGAGTTCCAAGCCCTTGTTGATCCTACTGCAGGCACTGTTACACCCATCACAAGGGCAATCTCCCTGGCAAAAGTCCCCTTACCAACCTCAGACCCATCATTAACCGACCCTTCACCACCAACCGATGAAGCCTCGCCCATCATAATGAGTTCTTCATCACCTTCAAAAACACAACCCAGAACAACACCAACTCCAAAACAACCATAATCTCAACCTCCATTTACTCCATGACCTTCACCACCTTCATCACCAATTCAACCAGAATCGCAACCAGAACCAGAAACCACCCAAAAAGAAACCATCCAACCAAAAACTACCCAAAAGAAAACCACCCAACCAGAACCTCAACAAGAACCTGCCACCATACAACCAGAAACCACCCAAACAGAACCCATCCAACCAAAACCATCACCCATTCACCCAATAAAACCAGCAGTGCATGCAGACATTATTTCCTCCTCAAGGCGACCTCCATCAATTGACAGAGTACAAGAAGTCATAGCTTAAATGAAAACGTCACGAAGACGTCCAGAGGTGCCGACTAGAGAACCCATAATGATGGAGAACATCCATCAATATCTCTATCACGATCATGATGAACACATAGTCTTGAATCCTCCAAACCTTTCTCCGAAATCCATATCAAGTCCACCGGTTCGTGAGACAACACACTCAACTGCCACACGCTGCCTTTTCAAACAAAGGAATAAAGAATGTCCATGATATCAAGCTCTAAAACTTTGACAACAAAGCAATCAAGTACATCGAGTACACCGTTGAGTGGGCACATGGGATGATCAAAATCTTCAACGACAATGACCTGATCAACCTTAACCCATGGGACTTGATTGATTTGTATGGACACAGTACTCAATGAGAGGATCATGGGATAAAGTATGGGATGGCTAGGAGAGCAATCATAGAGACTATGGGGACTCTAGTCAAGTTCAGAGCAAAGAATGATTTCCAAATAGTGCTTGAACTTGGCATCGGAAGACCTTCCTGGACTACAAGAGAAACGTTCTACCTCTATCTTAACATAAATCGGAACTGGGCTTAGTTTTCAAGAACGAATTTTACCGCAAGAAGTTCTTCCGGTTGACTGAGGCCTTCAAGTATTCAACCGATTTACTTGAATGGTTTCAGAAAGTCATCCAAGAAAGACTAGGCACAGACTATGTGCCAAGCAGAGAGGGAATAAAGCTAATCAATGGGATCTTTACATTCTTAAGGTACAGAAGGTTGATGATGCAATTTTAGAAAAATTTCAATGGAGACCATGAATGACATGTAACCTTTTGATCTCTTTTTACTTCCATGTTGTATGAAACAATCTGATCAATGAAAATGAAAAACTTTTGACAAAAAAGATGTTTCTTTTAGCATAGCTTATTGTACATTGACAACTATTTGTTTGTCGTTCATAAATAGCTATTTTTTATTTTTTGTTACTTAGGGGGAGATTGTTAAACTCCATCACTGTCATATGTAAAAGTAATGAAAAATGTAATAAGCTAGAAGTCTGGAGACCTGATGGAAATCCAGAAGAAGGAGCTGAAAAGATTCTAAGTGTTGAAGGAAAACCAGAGATGCAATGAAGATCCAAAGAGGCTATGAAGACTTGAAGTACTTAACCTGATAATCATCCTCTTATGATGATGAAAGACCCAGATTACATAAATGATAAAAGGTTTGTAATACCTCATTTCTATAAATGATAAACAAACCACCAAAAGTTACATTTTTAAACCTTTAGAAAACAAACAAGATATAATATTTACGAGTTTCTAATTCGAAATGTCCGCTTGGTTTACAGGACGTTTCCGTAAGCACCTGTTTTCCAAAATATCCTAAAACGGACAAAATAAACTTAACAGATTTGCATAAAGCTTACACTATATAAAAGACGGAGGATATTAGCTACCCGTTATCTAGATACTTTAATTACAACCAAAAGACAACTAATAATTTACAATCCATAGTTGTATTCGACTAACGATATAATACCAAAAGAGTCGTGCTACTGGAAGCACCAAAAGCAAAGATCTCAATCTACTCGAG
>NW_020203620.1:16730-18238 GCF_001531365.2 Cynara cardunculus var. scolymus | reverse complement strand
CTCCAATTACTCAATAATAAAGAAGGAGATATTAAGACATTCTTAGCGTGTAAACCACCAACCTTCTCTGGAGAAAGAGATCCGGTGAAGGCAATGTGCTGGATCAAGGAGATGGAATCTGTGTTCAACACCATTCGGTACCCAGAAACAGATAAAGTACGATTTGCTGTATCAGTATTGAAGTCAAATACTTTATTCTGGTGGGAAGTGGAATCGTCTACCAGAACGGATGTTTTACAAACTATGTCATGGATAGAATTCGTGGACGATTTAAAAATTAGTTCTGTCCTAAAACGGTTGTGAGACAAATGGAGGAAGATTTTCTGAAGCTGGAACAAGGAAATAGAACAGTACAGGAATATACTGAAAAATTTATTGAATACTCTCGTTTTGCCGAACATTATGTTTCGACTGAATCAAGGAAGATAGAAAGGTTTATTTGGGGTCTGAAACCCTCAATAAGGGAATTCGTTATTGCTATGAATCCCAATACCTTTCCACTAACAATAGAGGCAGCTGAAGTGACTGAAAGAAACAAGAATAGATAATCAGAAGGGAAAGTTGTTGAGAAACGAAAATGGGAAGGACCTTCATCCTTTCGAGGACCCAAGACTGTGAGATATGACAACCGAACTGAATAAAAAAGCAGTACAAAAGTTCATCAGGGTAATGATAAAAAGGATCCAAGGAAGTGTTACAAGTGTGGTGAAGCAGGCCATCTGTCCAGAAATTACCCAACCAACAAAAGGTGTTTTAATTGCAACTCTTCGGATCACATTCGACCGAATTTCCCCTTGCTAAGAAATCCATAGTTAACAATGGGGAGTAATGCATCGGGTAATAAGGGAAGAACTACTGGGAATCAAGGAGGACAAGGATGGGCGCGGGGATGATCCTTCCAAATGACTAAGAATGAGGCAGAAGCATCGCCAGATGTAGTAACAGGTACTTTTCTCCTGAATTCAATACGTGCTAAAGTGTTATTTGACTCTGGTGCAAACTTTTCGTTTGTATCACCATTGTTTGCTCAAATTGCATGTCTGAATTCTGTGCTGTTTGATGATAAATTAGTAGTTGATAATGCTAATAATCAGGAAACTGTTACTAGTGTGTTCAATGACTGTATTATCATCATTGAAAACTTTGAACTTCCGATCCGGTTATTTCCTATGCCAATGAAAGAATTCGACATAGTAGTGGGTAGGACTGGTTGGCAAAGTATCAAGCTAACATTGATTGTAATCAGAAGATGATCAGAATTATTTTGCCAGACCAGAGAACAATTATTATTTATGGTGATCGTCAGAATCATCACATTAATATTTTGTCAGTAATGAAAGCTTGGAAGAGTATTCGAAAGAAGTGCCAAGGATGTTTGGCATATGTAATTGATTTAAAGAAAGAGAAAAGAAAGGAAGAATTGATCCCGATAGTTAGTGAATATCCAGAAATTTTTCCAGAAGACTTATTTGGATTACCACCAGATAGAGTTATTGAATTCCGAATCG
>NW_020203620.1:8725-15405 GCF_001531365.2 Cynara cardunculus var. scolymus | reverse complement strand
ATGGATCGAATTAGTCAATGATTATGATTGTGAAATTCTCTACCATCCAGGAAAGGCTAATGTGGTAGCTGATGCTTTGAGCAGGAAGAAAGAAGTGGAACCATCAAGACTGTAGCAATGAGAATGAATTTGATTCCTGATATTCATAAGGAAATTCAGAAGTGTCAACAAGAAGCTGTGAAAGAAGAATTTGCTAAGACAGAAAAGTTGGGTAAAATGATCTCAACCTTGGAGCAGAATGATGAAGGACTTATGTGCTTTCAAGGGAGAATTTGGGTACCACATTTTGGAGATATCCGAAGTAGGATATTGAACGAAAGCCATAAATCCCGATACTCTATCCATCCAGGTACCAATAAGATGTATCGAGATTTAAAACCTTTTTATTGGTGGCCGGGATTGAAAAGAGATATAGCACGATATGTGGAACAGTGTCTAATATGTTTACAGGTCAAGATTGAACACCAGAGACCTTATGGAAGCCTTCAATCTTTGGAAATACCTGTATAGAAATGGGATCATATTACCATGGATTTCGTTATGAAATTACCGCGAACTCCAAAAGGATATGATTCGATTTGGGTAATTGGGGATCGTTTATCTAAATTTGCATATTTTCTACCGATAAGAGAGAAATACTCTTTGGAAAAGCTAGCGCAGATTTATATTAAAGAAATTGTTACCAGACACGGTGTTCCCTTGTCTATTATCTCTGATAGAGACAGTCGGTTTACTTCAAAATTATGGGGAGATTTACAGAAAGCTCTGGGGTCCGAAATTCGACTAAGTACAGCTTATCATCCAAAAACTGATGGGCAGAGTGAAAGGACTATTCAGACTCTCGAAGATATGTTGAGAAGTTGTATTATCGATTTCGGAGGATCATAGGAAGATCACCTACCATTGATAGAATTTGCATATAACAATAGTTATCATTCCAGTATCCAAGCGGCACCATATGAAGTATTGTATGGACGTAAATGTCGAACGCCGTTGTGCTGGAATGAAGTGGGTGAAAAACAGCTAACGGGTCCTGAAATTGTTCAAGAAACTTCTGAAAAGATTGAACAGATCCGCGAAAGAATCAAAACAGCACAGGATCGCCAGAAAAGTTATGCAGATAATTTTCGAAAATCCATTGAATTTTGATGTAGGCGATTTTGTAATGTTAAAAGTTTCGCCATGGAAGGATGTTATCAGATTCGGAAAGAAAGGAAAGCTCAGTCCAAGGTATGTTAGGCCATTTAGAATATATAAGCGAATTGGGCCAGTAGCATATCAGTTAGAGCTACCAGAAGAACTGAATCGGATTCATAACACTTYTCATGTATCGAATCTGCGAAAATGTTTGGCTGATCCGAATCTAGCTGTACCTTTGCCAGAGATTCAATTAGACAGTAAATTGAATTTTGTAGAGACACCAGAAGCCGTGGTAGATAGAAAGATCAGGGTGTTGAGAAACAAAGAGRTAAGTCTGGTTAAAGTACAGTGGAAGTTTCACAAAGGACCGGAGGAGACCTGGGAGTTGGAGTCAAAAATGAGATTAGAATACCCGTGGCTTTTTGATTAAAGGAATTCCGGGACGGAATTCTCTTGAGGGGTGGATAATGTAATAACCAAATCCTGGTTATTACCCAAGGTACTTATATGTGATTATCTGATTAAATGATTACGTGATTTCATGATAAATTGATATATATTTTATCATGCTGGTATGAGAAAATTATGGGCATAATGTGATTCTGTGTATAAAATTATGTGCACATATATATATATATATGCATGCATGGAAGTATGGGGTATGTATGTATGTATGTATGTATGTATGTATGTATGCATGGTTATGTTTTATGCATGAAGTGAAAGAGGAAAGGAAGGCGGTTAGCCGACCTTCCCTATTTGAAAAGTATAAATAGGAGGCTCAGTCTCCTCATTTTCTCCTTCCTGCTATTTTGAGAAATTAAGTACTTAAAGAGAGTTGTCCGGATTAAGAAAAGAGTGAATTCAAGTGTTGGTTTCAAGCATTTTGATTTCAAAAGCCTTTTGAGGTGAGTGGTTTCTAAACCTTTTTGTATAAAGAGTTTACTGGTTTTATTTGCATGCTTTGTATTGTCATCCTTTGGAAATAAACCTTGATTATATTGTCTAAGTGTTTATCTGGGCAAAGAGTGACTGGATAAGGGCTTAAACCGGATAAGCCTTGAAAGGTTTATTATCCGGATTGTTTTAAACCGGATAAGCCTTGAAATGTTTATTGTCCGGATTGTTTTAAACCGGATAAGCCTTGAAAGGTTTATCGTCCGGATTGTTTTAAACCGGACAAGCCTTAAGCGGCTTATAAACCGGACTAGTTTAAACCGGACAAGCCATGGGCGGTGTGTTATCCGGAGTTGGTAAACTGGTTGAGTGTTGAGCGGTTTATGATTGGTAGTATTACTCATGATTTTATACTGAGAAATAGGAATACGACCACATGGGGAGCGGTTTATTTAAACCGGTCAAGTCTTGAGCGGAATGATTGTCCGGTCTTGTTATCCGGACAAAAAGATGAATTTTGTTTTTAAGTGTTAAATCGTTCAAAGAGTGTGTGGTGTGTTGACCGGACTTGATATCCGGACAAAGTGGACTTTAATTCTAAGTGTTTAATCTGGATGATGCTTGACCGGATTGTTGACAGGTCGTTGACCGGATTGTGTTAAAAATGTTTTCGATGGGAATTATTTTATCATAAAAATGAAGTTTTGATATAAATGTTTTAGACTGATAACAATTCCAATGACTGCGGTCTATTTGGAATTATTTTTATAAATATTTTGTTGAAGTGATAAGGGTGGCATATCAAGGAGAGGTGTATGTTTGATATAAGGGTGCATATCAAGGAGAGGTGTACCTTGGGATAAGGGTGACATATCAAGGAGAGGTGTACATTTGATATAAGGGTGGCATTGTCTGTGTGTGGTATTATATAACACTTTCTATTATATCCGTTAAGACTACCGTGGTTTGGAATCTTTTTTTCTTTGTGATTTAAAGATTTAAGATCAAGGTTCTTATTGGAAATCATAGTCTGGATGTTTTTGAGAAGGAAACGTCAGGTTTAGCCTGAATCTTTGTTTAAACCTCGTTTTATAAGAAAAGGTTTAAAAGTGGCATTAAATGCAACCCGATTGATTCTAAAGATATGAAATTGGTATAGCTACGTGGTTAGCTTGAAAGTGGAAATGATCTAGTATTTTGTTCTTGTGTATTCATATTTGTTATATATATGAATAATTGATTTTATAAAGGTTTTGGTGATCCTTCACCCTGCAATTACATGATTAGGGTAACTCACTAGACTCTTCAGTCTAACCCTCGTTTTTGTGATTTTAAAATATGTATTGCAGGAGGTATAGAAAGTAAAGGAAAGGAAAAGATTTAATACTTTTCTTATATGCATTTCAGATGAGGAATTGCTTCTGATGATTAGTTTTGTTGTTTAGTACAAGATTGTATTTTGAATTTTTGGACCTTGTATTTGGTCATGATAGTTTCTTGTACTATGGGACCCAGATGTATAGGAATATGTATTTCTTTCGTATGAAATATATGTGTTACATGCAATGTGTGGGTTGGGGCGTTACAGTTTAACTTTTGGTAAAATTATGCCCAAAATTTGTATGCAGATTATTATGCTTTTGATACAACTTTTATATATTTTACGAATAGTAATAAGAATGGTATATTTGTTTTTTTTAATAAATGTAAGTACTTTTTTCGCTCAAAAAAATATTTATGGATTTCATCGTTCAAAATATGAAAATCCATTGGTTTTTTCGGACCTTTTCCACTAACAAAATGTAATTAACAGATTTTAGAAAGTCCAATGACTTATTTAACATGTTTTGTAAAGTCCAATGACTTATTTAACGGGTTCTAAAATGTCCAAGGATTTATTTGTTCTAAAAAATTGTCCAATGACTTAATCGTTCCAAACAATAAAGTTCATTGAGTTTTTTTGGACTTTTCCCAAAAATATATTGGAATCATAATATTATAGAATATTTAAATATAAATAAAATGGAATTTCTAAAATAGAGAATTTAATTGATTTTGGAGATTTTGATTTTTGGTTTTTTCCGGTTTCTTTTCTAGGGTTTTGTCCAGACTTTATATATATATATAGAGAGAGAGAGAGAGGGGGGGGGGGGGAGTTAAAGGAAAAACCTCAAAAAACAAAACCAACAGATAAACACCCTGATAATTATTCATCTGGATGGTATGTACATATACGTACTGGTAATTGAAGCGGTTTCTTGGTTTTTATGCATGTGTGCATGTTATGCATATATGCATACTATATATATATATATACATATATATATATATATAGAGAGAGAGAGAGAGGGGAGTTAAAGGAAAAACCTCAAAAAACAAAACCAACTGATAAACACCCTGATAATTATTCATCTGGATGGTATGTATATATACGTACCGGTAATTGAAGTGGTTTCTTGGTTTTTATGCATGTGTGCATGTTATGCATATATGCATACTAGACAAATTACTAAAAATTACCATTATGCACATGTGAATACTGTCTAGATGAATAATTATCAGGGTGTTTCTCTGTTTTTCATTTTTTTGCGGTTTTCTACTATATATATATATATATATATATGGAAGGGTTCAAACGAGAACACCTTTATTTTACGAGAACACCTTTATTTAGGAGAACGCGAGAACACCTTTTTACTATAGACAATCACATGTGATACTATTATTCTATCACATATAATATACATGTGATACTAAATCAGAGACACGAGCAATTTTCGTTGCTATCTTGGTTGCGGGCCAAGTTGCCCTTACACGACTAAACCCTCTACAAGCATTATCACATGTGATAAGGGTGTTGCTGATATGATACTATAATCCATCAAGACCATCACATGTGATGCTAAATCGTAGACGCAGATAACCTTTGACGTGACCTAAGTCGTAGAACAGGTCGTCCGCACATCACAGGGTCCCCTCAAACATATTATCACATGTGATGGGGTGTTCTCGCGTTCTCGTAAACTGGATGTGTTCTCGTTTGAACCTCCTTACACATATATTTGACACTCTTTCATGGGTTGGAGATGCTCTATTATTTTAAGTTATTCCAAAAAACACAATATTTGGAATTAATAGCTTTTAATAAACAAGAATCATTACGAGAGAGTTTAACCATCAATAGCTAAGAATTTTTATTACACGGTCAAATGGGATATCGTTAAATGGGAGGCTCTAACGATCAGGAAGAACATGATTGTTTTGACAAATTTAACCTTTAAATATATTCAATCTTCACAAAATAGAAGTGCAATTTAGTAAAACGATATTTTAAACCATGTGAATGCATGATGCATATTTCAATGACATGTACATATGCTTATGCACATGACATGTATGCAGTGGTTTGAGGTGCTGGATGGTCTTTTGGGTCCACATTGGAAAGCTGTTGGGTTAGCCTTGAATTGCACCTTCCTCCTATTTGGCTCTGTTATACAACTTATAGCTTGTGCAAGGTTACCTGATTAACTATTTCCATTTAGTTGCCCCTCATCACTTCCAATTTGAGCTTCAAAACAGGGTCATTTTAGACTTTTCACAACTTAACTGTGAGATACTTACAGCAATATATACTATATAAATGATCATCTGGACAAGAGGACATGGACATACATATTTGGAGCTTGTTGTGCTACCACTGTCTTCATTCCCTCATTTCGCAACTACCGAATTTGGTCGTTTCTCGGCCTCGGCATGACAACTTACACTGCATGGTATTTGGCCATTGCGGCCTTGATTCATGGGCAGGTACGCTACTGCACGGTTTCTTGCTTTTTGGTGGTTTATGATTCGATACTTTTAATGTATGATGTATATGATGAAGGAGTGGTTCACTCGGGCCCTAAAGGCTGGTTTTATATTTCACCGGAGCCACGAATATACTCTATACTTTTGGCGGACATGCTGTCACCGTGTTAGTACTTCTTTCTTTACCAATTTGAACTTAACTACGAGCGTTAGAATAATGATTTGAGGCATGCGATTTTTTTTACAGAGAGATAGTGCACGCGATGTGGAAGCCTCAGAAGTTCAAGTACATATATCTGTTTGCCACCTTTTATGTATTCACGTTAACACTTCCATCGGCTGCCGCCATGTATTAGGCCTTCGGTGATCAACTCCTTAACCACTCGAATGCCTTCTCTCTCCTTCCTCGTACCGGTTTTCGTGATGCTGGAGTCATCCTTATGCTCGTACACCAAGTTTTTTCTTCTTCGTTACGACAAAATCAACTTTTTAGAACCCTTTTGAATAAGTCGTTTTATTAATGTTTTTATATTACATTATTTGAAAAAAACGACTTTTAAAACCAGATGTCCTATAAAAAGATGTGGGTCCTCTAAAAAGATGTTCTGACTTTATTTCAAAAATGTCCTGATTGATGGGGACGCATGATTGTTTGCTTCTATAAAAACTGAAATCTTATAAAGAAGTCTATTAGGACATTTACACATAATTGATTTCTTAAAAAGTCGAATTTGTTGTAGTGAGTCTTGAGTTCAATTCATTTTCTTTCTAGTTTTTACATGAATAACCATTCGGTTGTTCTTATTTTTGTTGGGATTTTACTAAGGGAATTGATC
>NW_020203620.1:2878-8670 GCF_001531365.2 Cynara cardunculus var. scolymus | reverse complement strand
AGGTTTATAAGGCTAATTCCATAAGCCTTGTCAAACTTGAACCAAGACCCATGTATCAAGCTTGGTGCTTGGTATATACATTAATGGTCAAAGATAGGGCCTTGGGCCTTGGGTCTCTTCACCGGTAGTGGCCTATGGGCATCAACTCTAACTTTTTGGTAGGGTCTATAATTGGGAAGTTACCTCCGTCGTGGAAGAACTTCAAATTATACTTGAAACATTTAACTGATGATATGAGCTTTGAACAACTTGTCCTCAAACTCCGAGTTGAGGAGGATAACAGGTTGTCTGAAAAAGCCGATGCTAGTTCCTTTGAGCCAAATGCAAATATGATGGCTGTAATTAACTCTAAAGGGAAGTTTCAGAAATTTAAGGGCAAAGGCTTTGCCCCAAAACCATCATTTAAAAACTCTCTTGCCCCACAGAAAAAGAACTTCAAAAAGCCGCACATCCTAAGTTGTTGGGTGTGTGGTAAGCCCGGTCATAGRGCAAAAGATTGTAGACACAAGAGAGATCACGGTGGTAGTGGTGGAAATGGTGGCGGAGGTGCTGGACCGTCTCACCAAACCAACATGGCTGATTCTGAAACTCAATTCATCGGCGTGGTGGAAGCAAATTTGGTGACTAACACTATCGATTGGTGGCTTSATACCGGAGCCACTARAMACATCTGTAATACCAAAGGCTCATTTGCTACATACCAAAAGGTTAGTGATGAAGAACCGATGTCTATGGGGAATGCGACGACAGCAAAGGTAGAAGGCAAAGGAAAAGTGATTCTGAAGCTCACTTCCGGAAAAGACCTCGTTCTTACAAACGTGCTACATGTACTTGACATTAGGAAGAATTTAATTTCTGGTCCTATGTTAAGTAATAAGGGATTCAAGATTGTGTTTGAATTCGATAAGTTTGTAATTACTAAARGGGGTATGTATGTTGGTAAGGGTTACCTCTCCGAGGGACTCTTCAAAATGAACAYTGTACATAATGACAATGTAAATAGCAATAAAACAACGAGCACTGGCTCGACTTCTATGTACATGATTRAGTCATCTACCTTATGGCATTCTCGAYTTGGACATGTCAATTTTCGTTGTTTATAAAGAATGACAAAACTTGGCATGTTACCATCTTGTTCAATGAACAAAAAGACTAAGTRTGAAATATGCATAGAATCTAAGTTCACTAGTCATCCACATAAATYCGTTGAGAAAAATAATGAAGTACTTGGTCTAATACATAGTGACTTGTGGGACTACAAAGCAACTCCAACATGTGGAGGGAAAAACTATTACATATCTTTCATTGATGATTACAGTAAGTTTTGTTATGTGTATTAAATCAATACCAAAGACGAGGCTCTGAATATGTTTAAAACATACAAGGCCGAAGTTGAGAATCAACTCGACAAACGGATCAAAATCTTAAGATCCAATAGAGAAGGATAGTATGAGTCAAATGACTTTGCTGAATTTTGCTCCTCTCATGGTATTGTGCACCAAACGACGGCCCCATATACTCCTCAACAAAACGGAGTAGCCGAAAGGAAGAATCGAACATTGAAGAACATGATCAATTCAATGTTGATAATCTCAGGGGCACCATATAGCTTATGGGGCAAGGCATGCCTAACTGCAAACATGATATTAAATAGAATCCCTCACAAAAACAGTAATAAATGTCCTTATGAATTATGGAAAGGAAGGTTGCCCACCTTCAAAAGAATGAAAGTGTGGGGTTGCTTGGCCAAGGTTCAAGTCCCTTTGCCTAAACGAACAAAACTTGGAYCGAAAACCATAGATTGTATATATCTTGGTCCCGCCAAGAATAGTGCAGCCTATAGGTTCCTTGTATACAAGTCTTAYGTTGATGATGTCAACGTCAATACCATCATAGAATCTGCAGAAGCAGAATTCTTTGAAGATATATTTCCTTATAGGGATAAAGAGGGACAATTCTCCAATCCAAGGAAAAGAGCTTGTGACGAAACAAGTCATGATACCTTAGACCAAAGTGATCAGAACATTCATGATGAAACTTCTAACGCTCAACAAGAGTTAGAACCTAGAAGAAGTAAACGAGGAAGAATCGCCAAAGACCTTGGTCCCGATTTTATGACCTTCAATGTGGAAGGTGAACCTCAATCCTATAAAGTTGCCATGGAGTCATCGGAGGCACCTTATTGGAAAGAGGCAATCAATAGTGAAATAGATTCAATCATTCAAAATAATACTTGGAAATTGGTTGATCTACCTCCGGGACACAAACATATTGGCCATAAATGGATATTTAAAAGAAAACTTAGACCCGATGGTACCATAGAAAAGTACAAGGCTAGACTTGTAGCTAAAGGGTATCGTCAAAAAGAGGGCCAAGACTTCTTTGACACTTATTCGCCAGTTACAAGAATCACGTCYATAAGGACTTTAATAGCTATTGCAGCAATTCACAATTTGGAAATTCACCAAATGGATGTGAAAACTGCTTTATTAAATGGCGAATTAGATGAAGAGATCTATATGCAACAACCTGAAGGATTTGTTGTTAAAGGCCAAGAACACAAGGTATGCAAATTGGTGAAGTCCCTCTATGGACTTAAACAAGCACCAAAGCAATGGCATGAAAAGTTTGACAACACCTTGTTATCAAACAACTTCCAAATCAATGAATGTGTTAAATATGTATATGTTATACAACGCAAAAATGCTTATGTTATTATATGTTTATATGTCGATGATATGCTTATCATGGGAACCAACTTGGATATTATCAACCAAACCAAGAAGATGCTACACTCCTCATTCGATATGAAAGATATGGGAATAGCTGATGTTATCCGTGGTATTAGAATTCAAAGAAATTCTAATGGTTACATCTTGTCTCAATCACATTACATTGAGAAAGTTCTCTGAAAGTTTGGGCACTATGACGATAGACCGGTGGTCACTCCATTTGATCCATCCAGTCAATTAAAGAAAAATCAAGGAGATAGTGTGTCCCAACTGCAATATACTCAATTGCTTAGGAGCTTGATGTATATTATGAATTGTACTAGACCCGATCTAGCATACTCAGTGAGTAGACTTAGTCGCTATTCACACAATCCAGGTAAAGATCATTGGTTTGCACTAGTGAGAGTGCTCTGATATCTCAAACACACCTTGAATTATGGGATGAACTATACAAAATATCCTCATGTTCTGGAAGGTTATTGTGACGCCAATTGGATTTCCAATAGTTCAGAAAGTAAGTCCACAAGTGGGTATGGCTTTACACTTGGTGGAGCAGCAGTATCATGGAAATCATCAAAACAAACGGTAAATACACGCTCAACAATGGAAGCAGAATTTGTGGCTTTAGACAAAGCAGCGGAAGAAGCTGAATGGCTTAAAAGCTTCCTAGAAGGTATACCATTGTGGCCGAAGCCTGTCACCGCTATTTGTATACATTGTGACAGTATAGTCGCTCTAACAAGAGCAAAGAATCAGATATACAATGGTAAATCAAGACATATAAGGCGTCGTCACAACACTATACGTGATTTGCTAAAGAATGGAATCATATCCATTGATTATGTAAAGTCAAAAGAAAACATAGCCAATCCTTTGACGAAAGGGCTAAATAGAGAGCAAGTCATATACACATCGAGGGGAATGGGCTTAAAGCCAATTCAGTGAGTTATAAATCGGCGGAAACCTAACCTAGCAACATTGGAGATCCCATGGTTTAGGTTCAATTGGCCAACTAGTTGGGGAAAACTCATGACGCAATCTAACACACAGGTATGCTTATTCCTATGATATTTTTGTGTGTTTCCGTTGACGATTAAGGGTTGAATAGTACTTCTTAATAATGCTAATAGCTTTGACAGTGGGACAATACGGAATGTTCTTGATTGGCATTACCTATGTGAGATTGATGTTTGGTCGCATCTATGAGGACCGAGATGGCTACGTTCTCTAAGAATCTCATGAAGAAAGGATACGTTCAAGACCGAAATGAACACAACCGTAAGAGTTACACTATGTGATAGATGTGATGTATGTGATACTTGTTGTCTAGATTTACTAAACAAAGTGGTTAGTTCAAGACATTGTTCACTACCCACAAGGTGGATCCAATTTGTACTCACTATGAAAGGTTCAAGTCCAAACGACACCTTTTCAAATGTATGTCATATCTTACTTCATGGAATAGAACAATATGTCCTTTGTATTRCTTATTTTCTATTCAAATGTGGGGTATTATTAGTGTTTGAATAGAAAATGTGGGGTATTGTTGGGATTTTACTAAGGGAATTGATCCCACATAGGAAGGAGAGGGAAAATTGGAGAGGTTTATAAGGCTAATTCCATAAGCCTTGTCAAACTTGAACCAAGACCCATGTATCAAGCTTGGTGCTTGGTATATACATTAATGGTCAAAGATGCCTTGGGGCTCTTGGGGTCTCGGGTCTCTTCACCGACAGTGGCCTAATCCGTTTTCGGACAACCACCATGTAAACGCCCATAACTGCTGTGGACTATATATAGTCTTCGTCTTCCCTCCAATTTTTGACAGCATCATAATATCCAGTATTGCTTGATTCCTTCCCGGTTTTCCCCACCATATACGATCCATGAACACATAGGAATCTCGCCAGATTCATGTTCTCGTGCAAGAACGCGAATTAGATAGTTGTATCCTCTAAACGGACGCTCGGACTACGCACGAGTAGGGGAGAAATTTTGTTTAAGAACACTGCAGAAGTAGGCCTCTATCTATAAAAATCGGCTATAGTGAAGTAGAAAACGAAAGTGTTGAGTTTCAACTTACAACAAGGAGAGGAATGAGGTTCAGAAAAGCCTTGTTTCCAGTCTTCTCAGAGTGCATCCTGACAGATCGTTTCATCATAGTGTTTTTTCCCATTAGGATAACAGAATCTCCTCGAAGACCATGTCGAATGTTCTGAAGCTGGTTGGAACCGACGTTATCAGCTGTTGCCACAAGGATCTGCATGTAGTCGTCGAGAAGCTGGCAGAGTTTCTGATCGTAAGCGATCTTCTTATCAGCCTTGGATACCTTTCCCATTGCTATAAAAYTGTTATGTAGTGTTGAAAAAGATTACAACAAAAACAACCAAAAAACCCTATAAATGAACGGAAGAGATGATGGTAATCAAAACCGAGGGCCAAGACAGAGCGTTGATGGTTCTAAGTTAAGGCGGACAGCGGTGGCGCCATCACTTTAACATCTTCTATTCAGAGTTTTGGACAGAGGCGGGGAGAAGATAAGCTCTATAAACCCTAATTTGCAATGGAGAAAGTGTGATGTGATTGGCTTCAGATTTTATACAGAAATACTAAATGACTTGGGCTTCAGCGCCTTAAAACTTTGGCCCATTAATTCATGTGGGCTACTTAAATGATGCCATCAACATCAAGTCAAGACCACCTGATTGTTGAAAGCTCATTCGTACGCTTTGTATTTCATTTATCTTAATAGGTTTTTTTTTTGTTTTTTATTTTATAAGTATTTTAAACGAATTGAATATTCATTATCTATACTATATTATAAAGCATTTAATAAAAACTCTTAAAAAYKATTTTTTATGCATGAAGTATTGTTTATTGATACATATTTACTTAAAATTTAAGATTACAAGTAAATTATGCATAAGTACAACCTATTAAAGCTCATTACTTTAATTCGTTTAACTAAATACAGATAAACATAATCAAATATTAGATAAACATTTTATTTTAAATATAAAAAATCTAAACTATAATTAGGATAATTATTGATAACTAAAA
>NW_020203620.1:0-2447 GCF_001531365.2 Cynara cardunculus var. scolymus | reverse complement strand
ATACACATTTAACTTCTTGTAACATACATTTTGGCCCCTTAACTTTTCTATTTTAGTTATACACACTTAACTTCTTATAATGTATATTTTGGCCCCTTAACTTTTCTATTTTAGTTATACATACTTAACTTCTTGTAATGTACATTTAGCTCTTAAGTTTTCTATTTTAGTTATAAACACATAACCTCTTGTAATGTTCATTTGGCCCCTTAACTTTTCTATTTTAGTTATACACACTTAACTTCTTGTAATATACATTTTGCCCCCTTAACTTTTCTATTTTAGTTATACACACTTAACTTTTTGTAATGTACATTTAGCCCCTTAACTTTTCTATTTTAGTTATACACAGTTAACTTCAGGTAATGTACATTTTGGCCCCTTAACTTTTCTATTTTAGTTATACACACTTAACTTCTTGTAATGTACATTTAGCCCCTTAACTTTTCTATTTAAGTTATACACACTTAACTTCTTGTAATGTACATTTTGGCTTCTTAACTTTTCTATTTTAGTTATACACACTTAACTTCTTGTAACGTACATTTTGGCCCCTTAAATTTTCTATTTTAATTATACACACTTAATTTCTTGTAATGTACATTTTGGCCCCTTAACTTTTTTATTTTAGTTATACACACTTAACTTCGTGTAATGTACATTTAACCCCTTAACTCTTGTTGAATCTTTATTTGCATCCCTTACGTGCTTTTAAACACAAGGAATAGAAACATTTGTGTTTATTCCTGAGCTATTGTATGACCATGAGTAATAGACATAACATCATCGGGATTAATTAGTTATTGTATATATTTTTTTTGACAGTTAATTAGTCAAGTAATACTATTAAATGAATACTAAGAGCATCTCCAACTGCTATTATATTCATAAAAAAATTTGCTCTAAAAATTATGTTAAAACTATCCTTTAAAATATAAAAAAATGAAAAAATCTCGAAATTAAAAAAGAATTATATAATAATGTCAAGATTACACAACAAATATTGAAATATTAAAAAATAGTGTAATAATTAATACAAATTCAACTAATTAAATAATCGACTTAAATCAAATCTTTAATATTATTTTGAAAACTCAAAATAAAACAAATAAAGACCGAACTAAAACCAAATCTACGTTTCAATTTTTACCACTTTAGGGTCATAAAAAAATCACTTTTAAATAAACTAGAGGAGTACTCGCACAATATAGCGAGATACATCTTGATTTTAATATTTCATTTTATTCTTTATCTCATAAATGTTATAATATGTTCTTNTTTAGTTATACACACTTAACTTCTTGTAATGTACATTTAGCCCCTTAATTTTTCTATTTTAGTTATACACACTTAACTTCTTGTAATGTACATTTTGGTCTCTTAACTTTTCTATTTTAGTTATACACACTTAACTTCTTGTAACATACATTTTGGCCCCTTAAATTTTCTATTTTAATTATACACACTTAATTTCTTGTAATGTACATTTTGACCCCTTAACTTTTTTATTTTAGTTATACACACTTAATTTCGTGTAATGTACATTTAACCCCTTAACTCTTGTTGATTATTTATTTGCATCCCTTATGTGTTTTTAAACACAAGGAATAGAAACATTTGTGTTTATTCCTGAGCTATTGTATGACCATGAGTAATAGACATAACATCATCGGGATTAATTAGTTATTGTATATATATTTTTTGACGGTTAATTAGTCAAGTAATACTATTAAATGAATACTAAGAGCATCTCCAACTGCTATTATATTCATAAAAAATTTGCTCTAAAAATTATGTTAAAACTATCCTTTAAAATATAAAAAAATGAAAAAATCTCGAAATTAAAAAAGAAGAAGAAAATATATAATATCTTTATTAGAGATGCTCTAAATAGTCGGATAATGAGGTCAATCATGGTTTAATTGGTATCAATATAATAATGTCAAGATTACACAACAAATATTGAAATATTAAAAAAATAGTGTAATAATTAATACAGATTCAACTAATTAAATAATCGACTTAAATCAAATCTTTAATATTATTTTGAAAACTCAAAATAAAAAAATAAAGACCGAACTAAAACCAAATCTACGTTTCAATTTTTACCACTTTAGGGTCACAAGAAAATCACTTTTAAATAAACTAGAGGAGTACTCGCACAATATAGCGAGATACATCTTGATTTTAATATTTCATTTTATTCTTTATCTCATAAATGTTATAATATGTTCTTRTGTGATTTTGAAAAAGCGATGATGTTTTTATTTTTGAATAAAATATAAAATTGAARATATCATAAAAATTTGATAAAACTATATCAATGTTAGTATCAAATAACTATTTAAAATTCCTCATTTTTGTGTAATTTTTAAATTCAATTTTTATGTTATAATTTAATTTAGGTTTAACGAAGTAATTTATATTTGGTTTAATAATATAATTTT
>NW_020203619.1:0-17751 GCF_001531365.2 Cynara cardunculus var. scolymus | reverse complement strand
CTCTCCTTACTTCTTTGTTTTATTTACCCTTAATTATGGTTTCTTCCTTGTGTTTAAAGGGACCTAGAAGAGAATCTCTGGTAATTAGTTCTTGATATTTTGTTCTCTTTCTATCATTAATATTAGTTGCTTTCTTGTAATCATTTTTTCTATTGGTCGGTATTAGTATTAGTTGCTTTCTTRAAATTGAGTTTTCTATCAGTTAGTATTAGTATTAGTTGCTTTTTTCAATCAATTCCATTTTAGTCTCTACACGTATCCATACATAAATATAGAATACCAGAAAATTGGAATTCTGAACCAGAAAATGTGTTGGTTGCTTTCTTGAAAGCTTCTGCTTTGATGGTGGTTCCAAACCACAAAATGGGTATTCCAATAGGGTTATATGATTCAAATGGGTTCAATGTTGTTTCGATGTGATGTCACCCATTTAGTTATTTTTGGAATTATTATATCATTATAGCCTCTGTTTTGGAATGTGATGCCATTAAATTACAATAGCTTTTATTTTGGAATGTGAATGTGATGTCATTGTATGATGATAAAAAATCTTCTGTTTTAATCCAGAAAATGGGTTCTTTTTTTTGGTTTGTTTGTGTTTAGTATCAGTTGCTATGTTAGTATTTTAAAATGATGTGCCAAACCTTAGAGCAGGCGATGGTGTATATGTTCCAAAACCATTAACTTCATGTCGAAATTATATCTTGTGGCTTCACAATCTCTTTGTTTTTATTTCGGTACTCTAGAGATTTTGCCATTTGATGTGGTGGATTGTAATATAAGTTTCTTTATTTTGGACAGGAAAAGAGCTTGAGTTTGATAGTCCGATGTTGTATCACTATAATGATTAAAGAACGAAACAAGGCAAAACCTGTTTGTTTCTTAAATTGATACAACTTCAATGCAGTACATATAAAAGAGATCTATTTGTTTTTGTTTCAACCATGATTGTTGTTAAGTATGATAGAGAGGATTTGGTGTTACAATAACTGTAAGCCATATTCAACTATGCAAGTTGTCTTTACTTTGGTTTTCAAAATTGCAATACTACTGTCATTTTCTTTAACATGAAATGGTGTCATGACAGTGGAAGCTTCTGTAGGGAATGGTTAAGATAAGATGATTGGATATGATTCCAAAGGTAGCTTTTATACATGGTTTGTAGTTTTATGAGATACAATCAATAAGTGAATAGTTTGGGAAATGTTTTTTCTTATGTTACTCTTCTCAGTCAAGTGCTTTGTTTTTACCTTCACAATTTTTGCGCTTTGCTTTTTTCATCTAAAGATCAAGCAGCTTTGGACAGCARCATCCCTGTCTCCCCAGTGGCTCGATGCTAAACMAGGCGAGAGTAAGGTGCCGTTTATCAAACACTTACCCGGTAAGTGCTTACCGGTAAAATTTAACTCTATTATTTATTTACCGGGTAAGGTTTTAGTCTACCAAAACGACATCATATGCAACAATTTACCCGGTAAGCGCTTACCGTGGCAAGAGTCATCGCCCTCACTTACCGGGTAAGACTCTTGGTCTTTGTCTCATTCTTAACAGGTAAGATTCTTGGTCCTTACCATATTCATGCGGTAAGGTAACGCGACTTGGTAAGCACTTATCCGAATAAGCGTTTGGTAAACAACTCCTATGATGGTAAGTATTTAAGCCAATTCATAATTTATTTCTAGATGTCTATGAATATGGTATCAATGAAGTTGTCAAATTCTAATTAATTACCTTTTGAGTAGGCATGGTAATGTTTGATGGTGCAATACATTTTGCTAGGCATGTGAAATGATTTTGGATTGCTTCATGGGCTTTCCAACAGGACGGATACATGCACCATAGCAAACAATGAAATAAAATGGTAGCATCCTTCAATTTGTTTGCTCCATTTTTCATGCTCAATGTTTATGATCTGCATTCAGGTAGAACAATGGGGATGATCCAATTCTAACGGTTGGTTTCAAGATTGTGGCATTGAGAGCCATAATTAGATCTAACATCGAGGTATGAGGACGTGGGACCTTCTGCTTTGCTTACGGCAAGGGTACATAATGGTTAAATTTAAATGTGATGTATTTATTAGATGCACTTGCCTCCTTACTTAAACTAGAATYTCATGCCATGATCCAATCTTTCAGCACTTTAGCCAAAACAAAATAAAGTGGTAACTGTTCACTAGTTATAGAGATGCTCATAATTCAAAAACTTCTGTTATTGGCTTTGTAGCATGTAGATTCTCAAGCTTGGTGTTAAAGGAATTGTTTTTTCGTTACGTTAATGCAAATTTTGGGTCTATAAAGCTTAACACTTTCTTTTTTTGGTTTATCAGGTCCTCAAGTATATTCATGATGGGATAAAGAAATAAAACGAAGCTACTTTGATGTCCTATTTACTTATTGCAGATAAAATAATGGAATTGGCACATTGAAGATCTAGGGTTATATGATTTTATATTTTTTTTAAATAAATTAGAACAAATAAGTAGATTGGTTAAAACGTTACGGTTTGTTTGAAATTTATGTCTTATGACAAATATATAAAATTATATTTTTTTTAGTATTTTGATGTTATTTTTGGTTGGTGTTATTTATTTTATTGTAATATATATATATATATATAGCTGAAATACGAACTATATATATGTATATATATAAATAATATCATATACCCTTTTAGAGAAGGTTTACAAAGAGTGTAACTAAAGCTTATACTTTTAGCAAACGTTCCAATCATTTGTATCTAAACATAACATTTAGAGAAGGTAAGGAAAATGTAACTAAATCATGTCTTTAGAGAAGCTTTGCAAATGGCATCACTAAAGCATATATCTTTAGAGAAGTTTTTCTAAAAACCTTCTCTAAAGGTAACTTTTAGTGACGCTTAAAAACTGTCATTGATGCTAAAAATCGTCACTAATACATATTTTTAGGGAAGCTTTTCAAAAAAATTCGGCCAACCTTTAGATACGCTTTGAAAGTGTTTCCAAAGCCTAAAATAAGCTTCTCTAAATGTCAACATAAATGTACCCTTTCGAAAACCCTCCCTAAAACCTTCTCCTACCGTTATATAGGGAAGGTTGCTAACGGAAGTAAAAAGCTTCTCTAAAGGTTTTAGAGAAGCTTTTCAAACTTTTAAATACAAAAGAAAAGCTTCTCTAAAGATCATTTTTCTTGTAGTGTTACATTTTGGGTACCACCTTGCCTCCCTTCAAGCATCATAACCCTTTCTAACAGAAAAAGGCCTTGACTTTTTAAAATACCTTTGTGAGCCTTCCTACTTTCTCTTTTCTCCAACTACTCCTCATTCTTCATTTGCTTGGGCGAGATCATCTTCCATCAAATACCTCAATTAACGGCTTCTTGAAGAGTGGTCACCTAAGCGTTTCACTCCAAAGACTTCACTTCGACCGACAAGCCCTTGAGATAAACCTTGATCTTTGATTTTTCATCTAGGGCTAGACACCTCACAAGGTCGAGCTTCTCCATAAAATACATATATTCAGGCTACGGTTGGCAAACTAGTTGATAAGTTAGTTAATATCTAATAAGCTATCTGGTAGCTGATAAGTTAATTGATGAACAAATCATGTTTGACAAAAACTAGTTGATAAGCTAGATGAAAAATGTTATATAATCAAAAAGGACATCTTAAAAAATTAGTCAATTACAATATTTTATAATTTAATTGAAACAAATCGCTAATAAAATAATATGTTGATTAATACAAACAACATGTTAAAGAAAAAATAAATGATATAATATGTTAATTAAAAGAATTCCAAATTGCTTATTATATATCCAAACTAGATTATAAATGTGATAATCGGGTTTGTGGTTGGAAAGTTTCAGCGTGGTTAATTGAAAAAAAATTGGCCAACCTTATATATCGTAGTTAATTAAAAAAATTCAAAAAAAATATAACTAAAAATTAAATTAAGTATTTTATTAAAATCATTTATTACAGTTTTATCATCAATGAAACAAAATAAGTATAACTTTAATTTTATGTAATCTACATAAACATTTTTTAAAATGTTATACATGTTTTTTGATGACTAAATATATTAAATAAAAAATAATAATATATAAATAATTCTTATAATTAATAAAATTCTAAATAGTTAATAATGAGTATTAATGTATATCAAAATTAATTAATGACTTTCAATTAATTTATTAATAATCAATATTTATTAATATTAGTAATACTTAATACTTATAATAACTCATATTTATTTATATTTAGTAATAACAAAATAACAACTAATATTAATAAAAATTATAATCAAGAAAAAATATCAAATAACTACTGAAACGTTGTTTTTATAAACGTTTCAATAAATTGCAGTAAAGTTTTTTACCATTTAAAAAAGTCTTTTACAAGACTAATAGCATTGAAACAAAGGTTTTTTAATAAAAAAAAAGTTATTTTACATCAACATATTAACTTATTTTGATGTGATATCAGCATTTTGAGTGTTTGGATAAAAAGTTTATATCGATGTCAAACTGGTAATAAAAAATTCTTGAAAAAATTAAATTATTCTAATTTATAATAAGTTGATTAAGATTTTTATAAAAAAAGGAAAGGTGTTTCAAATAAGCAATCCAAAACAACCTACCCTTCCTAGAAATCTGATATTGCCGAAGTTAATTATGGATTCGGACTTTCGGAGATGCTCTAAGGATTATTAAAAAAAAGATAAAATCCAAAGAAGGATCTTGTGATCGCCGCCGACTTGGAGTGCTCGGCGATGGGTTCAAGCCATGTGATGCTCCTTAGATCCGCTACCGATGCGATCGCAACCACTGATTTGGAATTAACGAATCGCGAGAACATGGCCGATATGCTAATGTGAGCCGAATTTGACGACTGATGATGACGACGGCGATTGCGTCACTTGTTCGAAAGTGGAAGGTTTTCTCTCTCATTTGTACTTGTGGCCCTAGTTAATTTCCTGCCATTTTCTGCAAAATTTGACAGATTTTACTGCACCATTAATGTAATTTTAGGGTTTCTGAAGTCGAATGTGCAATAAAGTATTTTTGGTTTGATTCAATTTGAAAATTGTTGTCGATCGGTATAATGTTATTACAGAGCAGAGTTTGTCAGTTGGCAGACATTATTTCAATTGTATGATGCTTCTCATCAGTTAATGCCATCCACTGTGTTCTGTCAATACAAAATTCTTCTATCAGAGTCAAAATGAAGATAAGGAATTTGGTGGATGATTTAGTTTAACTAGCAAATTGTATGAAAATGCTAACTTATTTTTAGATCAAAATAAGAACCGATTCAAAATACGTTATATTTTTATGTAATTTTTATATGTAAAGCGTGTACATGAACATTCAAGATGTCAAATCCAATGCACCAAAACGAAGGCTTTGAAGGTGTGTTACAGAAAATAGGAATCTAATCGAAGTCGACCGTTGGCATAGAAGTATCATGTTCAAATTCTTTTAACAAATAGAATCAAAGTGTTCTCGTTACTGAAATACTAACCCTTCATATAACACTTAGGAGCCGTTTACCAAACACCTACCTGGGTAAGTGCTTAGTGTCTACCAAGTCTAATGACCTTACCGGATGTAAATGCCTAAATGGCAAGGACCAAGAATCTGGTTACGAGAGTCTTACCCGGTAATTAAGTGAGGCCGGCGACTCTTACCACGATTAGTGCTTACCGGGTAAATTGTTGAATATTATACCCCTTTTTTGGTGGACTAAAATCTTGGCCGATATGGGTAGCATTAATAATTGACTAAGAGTTTTTCCCTTATATTAGCAGTTGGATCAGCATCATGGACTGATAAGAAGTGCTTAACAGCAGTCAGCAGCATATTGGATCAGGTAAGCTTTCGCAAGAGGCTATAAGCAACTAGTAAATAGCCAACTAAGAGCACCACTAATTCTGCAGGTTTTCAAAGCCCTAATGCAGGTCAGTGGAATTAGTACCAGAGATGCTCATTTTTTTCATCCATATGAATTGACATATAAAACTGGAACTTCATATGTATGTTTTGCCATGCTGTGTTCATTTGCATCATGATAATTTCATAATATATATGAATTGATTTGTCAACATGGGTTACTGACAAATGGAACAACTGAATTGAGATTTGAATAATGTTCAAATGACACACATGTGATACCATATGGGGCTACTGACACATATCTTCACACTTATGGTATATATCGAGCAGACACACATACATATGCATGGGCAGTTTGCATTACGAACCTAAAACTGATTAGGAATTCGAGAGCCACCCACCACGTAATACATGGTATATTTATCAAGAATATAGACATGTTATTCCTTATGAATGTTGTAACATATTCATTATGAATATTCATAATGAATGTATGATTCATAATGAATAAGATTTCGTGAATGTGTTATTCATAATGAATATTCATTCTGAAGAGGGACATGTGGTGTTGTGGATGGTTCCTAGCTTAAGATCTTGTCAATTAATTGCCTTATCTTTCTTGTAGCTCTTACACAATTACACTCATAATTATATGTGAAACCCCACGCATTAAATTATTCTTCAAAAGAGTCCTTGAAGTAAGAAAAAAAGATCCCAACATATCTTAACATGAAGTGGTCCAACTCTAATTGACATGAGACTCTAACAAGTCCTCTTCAACAAGGGCTAGACGGGAACAGATTGTGCCAGAGTGTCAATTAGTGGTTAGACAGACATAAATTATCCTAGAATTGTTAGGCTCTAATACCGTGTAAGAATATGTGGAACCCTATTAGATTACTCTACAAAAAAACGTTTGAAGTTTTTAAGGAGAGAACGGATGTTCCTGCATATATATAAAAGAAATGGTTGAAGTATAGCTAATGTGGGACTCTACCAAGTAACAGCACGAACGAGATGGCACTTTTTGATGCTTTTTAACGACGAGGGATGAAGCAAAATTCTTCTTTCAACGACATGGACCTTTTGAGCATTAAAACCAGGGCCAATCTATGCTCATGAGTTGGGGGGTATGCGGACCCTCGTAACTTTTCGAAATTTTACTTTTCTTATATTATGAATGATGATATGTATTGGTGAAATAGGTTTTTGTACCTTTACACTACTTTCGGTTACATATTCGTATAAAAAATGCATGTTATCGTATTTTTATATTCTTGCAATCATATAATTTACGTGATTTTTGTTTAGTTCTAATCGTATTATCAAATAGGTTTGGATTCCGGTGAGAATAAGAGTTACAATGAGAAGGGCAAGAAAGGATCCCTGCCCTCGGATCAATCATAACTGAAGAGTTCCACTAGATCAACACTAATGAGAAATATCAGATCAAATCATGTGTTGGTTTGAGATTAAAAGTGATCAAGAGTCTAAAACTCTAAATCTCTTCTTGCACTTCTCACAAGATCTTTCATCTTATCAAATATATAAAAATATATTTAGAGGTAGAATCAAACGAGAATGCTACATATTTAATAAAATACGAAAACGGTCAAATCAAGTGAGAAATCACATGTGATTTTACATTAACGGCCAAAAAGTGTGTGGACGACCCTATGGCCACGTCTTTAGGTCATGGGGAAAAGTTGCTTGATTCATATGTGATTTTTTATACGTGATATTAGTGTAAAATCACATGTGATTCGACTATTATCTTATTCTCTTGAATAGCTATCATTCTCGTTTGAACTCGATTATATATAGAGGATATATATATATATATATATATATATATATATATATATATATATATATATGAGCGTTCAGATAAAAACCAAACAATTTGTACAAACCGTGAAAACCACATTCAATCAATCATAATTTTTCATTTTGTTCATTTTTTTTGTAATTATGAGAGGTTGATTAACCATTTTTATTGTGGAGGGTGTTAATCATGGATATTATCATCTTCATAATTTTAATTTTAGAGAAATAAATGAAACAGTTTCATTAAAATTACATTAAGTATTATATGAAACATTTTCATAACCATATATGAAACAACTTCATCAAAAAAAGTATTATATGAAACAATTTCACAAGATTAAACAATTTCATGAAAAAATTTCATAAGATTAAACAATGAAATCGACGGATGAGGGTGTGCACGGTTTGTACAAATTGAGTGGTTTGCATTTGATCGTTCATATATATATATATGTGTGTGTGTGTGTGTGTGTGTGTGTGAGCGCGCGTGCGTGCGTGTGTGTGTGTGTGTGTGAGGGGGAGTTGGATTCTAGTGAGAATGGAAGTTATGATGAGAAGAGTAAGAAAGGATATACATCCTTAGATTAATCATTAAAGAGAAGCCCTATATCAACATTAATGAGATATACCAGAATAATTTCCTTCTAAAGTGCAATTCATGGGTTAGTTTGAGATTAAAAGTGATCAAGGGTCCAATTCTCTTCTTACACTTCTCAACTTCTATTCTCACTCGATACTTCCTATATGTAGGTGTGTTTAGGCAAAGGATCATGTGAGAAGAAGAGTTAATGTGAGAAGCATGAGAAGGGATCTAGACCTTTGATTACCTTTAATCTCAAACTCATCCATGAATCGTACTTGATACGGTATTAATTCGATGCATCTCAGGTGCATCTCGTCCCAATGTGCATCTCAAGGGTGGAGATCCTTTTTTACGCTTCTCACCGGGACCCAACCATGTGTGTGTGTATTGCAAGGCGAAGTATCATGTGAGAAACATAATAAGGAATTTTGACCCTTGATAACCTTTAATCTCATATCACCCATGAATCGAACTTATTGATCGGTGCATCTTAGTACATTTCATCCTAATATTAATCCAAGTGTGAAGATCTCTACTTATGCTTCTCACATTAACTCTGTTTTTTACTGAAACTGAACCTATATATGTGTGTGAAAAATAATCATGGAGATGATTAACATGTTCTCTAATCTCTATCCAACTATTCTTGTAGCTATTTTCTCATTCCAATTAATCATTTATGTTATTTTATTTGTTTAAAATTAGACAAAATTATCAATTCATGAAATTATAAAAATGGGATTCATAAGTTCACTTGAATATATGATCAAAAATTAATTAAAAATAATAATTATATATTTATTATTAAATTTTATTAGCATAAATATAAAATCCCAAAATTCATAAAAGGCCTCCCACCATGGGCCTATTTGTGTGGATCAACTTGTTATTAATTGGTAGTGTTGGGTTGGTTCTTTTCCCATGATTTGTAATAAGCCTTATGTAATTTTATATTTTTTTTTATAATATAAATAGATATGTAATAATCTATACTATATTATAAAGCATTTGACAAAAACTCTTAAAAATACACGAAGTATTGTTCATTGATGCATATTACTTAAAATTCAAAACTACAAGTAAATTGTGCGTAAGTACAACTTATTAAAGTTTCATGTTTGAATTCGTGTAACTAACTTCAGATAAACTTAATCAAATAGAGGATAAACATCTCATTTTAAATATAAAAAAACTAAAATATAATTAAGATAACTATTGAGTTCTAATAAAATATTTAATTATTATCTTTAAAAAAAATTATATTACTAAACCAAAAATAAAAAAATGAGTTAAAAAATACACAAAAAAAATGAGAAATTTTAAATAGTGGTCTGATACTAATATCAATATATATATATATATATATATATATATATATTTATGATATCTTCATATTTATACTTTATTCAAAAATAAAAACATTATCGTTTTCTCAAAACCGCATAAAACCATATTATAACATCGACTAAGACAAAAAAAACGAAACACTAAAATGGATATGTATATCGTTGCATTGTACGAGTACCCTTCTAGTTAAATATAATGAACTTTATCCTTTTAAATGATTGAATCATGAATAAATCAATGAATCTTTTTATTTAAATCCCTGAACAGTTTTTTAAATAAATAAATTATCGAAATTTTAGAAATATGTTACCTTCATTTTTTTCTAAACATTTGGATTGTTTAAAACAAGGTCCATTCTTAATATTTTATATGTTCGAAGTGTTTGATAAAAAAAATTGGATCCTCAGTCAATATAAAATGAATATTTAATAAAAGGGTCTTTGGATAGCGGTATCATACTCTTTGACCTTCTAGGAGGTCAAAGGTTCAAACTTTACGAAATGTAAGAAGGGTATGTGAGTTTTATTTGTTGCATTTGTCGTATATAAATATTGTATACTTAAAAATAAACATTTTTCGTGTCAAAGATATCCTATGATACATTTACTTTTCATGTATAAAAACGAGCATCTTTTAGATCACCTTATTGGTTGTTGTAGATTCACATATGGTTTATGTTATTGCATGTTAATGTTTTTTATTACTGATTTAAACTTTTAGGATTAAAATAAACTTTTTCAAAACCTTCTATTTCATGATAAATACATAAATAAAGTCTAATGGTAATGGGTTATATGTGTTTTAGTTATACTGTTTTTTCAATATAAAAGACCAAAATACCTATTATTTAACGGCAGTCTTTAACGGTCCTGACAACCATGGACCATTTCCTTAACATAATGCAAATCTTGATCATGTTTCTACAAAAACCAAAATCTCTACAAACCTCAAGGATGATTTTGGTAATTTATTTTGTTTAGAACAAATTACTTTTTCCATCCTTGTGGTTTGTTAAAAAATCTTTTTTCGTTTCTGAGTGTTTATTTATTATACTGATAGTCCTAATTAGAGTTATTTATGAGTGGAACGACCCGTTAGACCTAACCCATCCGGCCTCTTAGAAATACGGGCTTGGACAACCATTATAGAAAAAATGGATGGGTCCGCATTTGTTCGTTAAAATTAACGGGCGGACATCAGCAATGTAAAAATAAATATGGACGGACTCGTCCAACCCGTTTATATTTCATAATTAATATTTTACCATTAATTAAAATTATACTAGTATATTTTAAAATTAAATTATTAAAGTTACAGGATGTGACTCTTTGGCTAAAGAATTATGGAGATTCTTGATCAGAACTTGGGATGTTTGAAATTGTTAGTAACATGATGGAACAATGTAAATGTGAATGTTAATGTTATATATATAAAATATGAACGAATTATTGATTTTATGGAGGTCTAATTTTTGTTTTATATTTCGATCTCCACTTGTTGAGATACATGTGTCACTTTAAATTTTAATTACAACGGTGTTTTTCCTTTTGTTTTTTTTCCATATTTGTTAATTAATTGCTAGCGATCAAGTTTATAGATTTATAAGAGTTACACTTTTTAGACCCGTTAGCCCGTGGGTGAGCCCAGGTCGTTTATAGGACGGACAATGGCAAGTTGTCAAGCCCGAGAAAATGGGTTTGGGTTTACAATATTAGGCTTGTTGGACAAAAAACACAAATTAGGCCCGGCCCGAAAATGATCACCTCTAGTCCCAATGGTTTGCATTTCGTTTCTTTTTATATCCCTGGTCAGAACAACAGTTAATCGAGTCTGTTAACTCAGAGGTATTATAGTCTTTTTATCATTTCCTTTTACTTTTTGTTTAAAATCAAACAATATATTATTATATATTAGATGTGTACCCATGCAATACAGCAGAGTTCTAAAATCTGTACTTTGTTTTGTTGTTTGTCTGTTCTCGATTTTATTTTACGAAGAAATCTAGAGATAAATTGATTATTATTTTATCTTAAACTATATATTAATATGGATTTCAAACTACAGATTATAAACTTCTTCTAATTTTTGTGATTTATTTTTTTTCAGTTTAAGTTTTATTATAATTTAGTTTTAAGATAAAAACATATTTTAATTTAGTTTAATTACGAATTTTTTTTTAAATATGACAAAGTATTTTGTTAATAGTTAAAGATCGTTTAAATTAATGATAAATATATTTAAGATATTTTATATTTAAAATTAAAGATATACTATACTTTAATAAAGAAATAAAAATGAAGTGTTGTATCTTGGATTTTCTTATGTTTATTGGTAATTATAAGGAAAGGTTCAAAAAAACTCAACGAACTATCTCGTTTTGAATGATTAAGTCTTTAAACTATTTTTTTGAAAGAAAAACCCATTAAACTTTCTTATTTTGAATGTTTAAGTCCCTAAACTATTTTTTTGAATGAAAAAACCAGTAAACATTCCTTTTTTTTAATGAGAAAACCATTAATTCATTAAGTCCTTAAACATTTCAAAAAAAAAAAAAAAACATTCGCACTTTTAAAAATTGGTTACCTACATTCTTTTAACTTTAAAAGTTACATCAACCGACTAGTAATAGTTCGATGGTTTATTTACTTCTTTACAAAAATTCAGGATCTTAAGCATTCAAAATGTGAAATTTTGATGGTTTTTTAATTTAAAACAATAATTCAGGAATTTAATCATTCAAAATGAAAAATTTTAATAATTTTTCATTCAAAAAAAACAGTTTTAGGAACTAAATCATTTAAAATGAGAAAGTTTGTTGGATTCTAGTTATATTAAGAGTTTTAAAATTTTAGATATTTTAGAAAATAATAAATGTTTCATTTTGTAGTGCTTATCTAGTATTTATGTTTATCTACAGTTAATTATACAAATTTAAACATAAAATTTTAATAAGTTATATTATGCTTAATTAATTGTAATCTTATAAAATTTTAAATAAAATACGTTAATAAGTGTTACTTTGAAACAGATAGAGGTTTTTTGTTTATCTCTTAATAGTTTCATTAAAAGACAACTTCTGAATCGTTAAGATATGAATCTTGTTTGGCAAAAGAAGAGATATGCCTCTTAATGGTTGTAAAACTCTTTGAATGATTTTGTATCATGAGTCTCTCTTAACCATTCAGAACCCTAATTTTGCTGTAAATAATTACCAAACAATTATATTTCATTTTGTACTATATCATGAGAGTCTCTTAATCATTTTGACCACTTAATCATTATGCACCAAACCATTCAGTAATTGTCAAACAGCTTTATAGACTTTGAATTGATGATGTGTTGTGTGTGTATGTGTGTGTGTTTTTGCACAAATTTGATTGAAGTCACACCCCTATATGATCCTATGTACACCAACTCAGTTCTAGTAAAAAAAAATAATGATAGGGAATGAAAATGAGAATGAATTTTTATTCATTCCAATTTAAATTAGAATAAAAATTTAGGCTCGTGAAGGAATGAAGTCATTATATTAATAAAATCAAATAATTTATTTTATTTTTATTTTTATTTTCATTAATTATTTAACAAAACTGATTTGGATTTCTAAGAAACATAATTGACTCTTCAAACATAATATATTAAAATAAATGAAGCTACTTTTTAATAAAGGCTGCAGTTGGATGCACACATGTATCCACATTATTCCACAAGTTCCAAAGCAAATAAACACTATTTGTATTGGGTGAAGCTCAAAAGTTCACAAGTCGTTTGAAAAAATAAAAATAAAAATAAAAATAAAAATAAAAATAATAGAAAGTAAAAATAGAAATGAGTTTTCATTTTTCATGGTTTGATTTGAAATTAAAATTTAGGTTTACGATATATTATATTGTATAAAATTAAACAATTTATTTTATTTTATTTTCAGTTTCATCAATTACTGTTCAATAACTCTAACCAGATACAACCTAATTTTTTTTAACTATGGATGTTTGCACCGGTTTGGATATATCTAGATTCATTTTAGAATTAAATTGTGTTCCTTTAATTTTATTTCGGTTTTAATTCCATTTAACCCTTTTATTCGGTTTTACTCCATGTATTTCTTAACTTCGATTATTTTTGGAATTAAATTTCTTTCTTTTCGTGCATGAACTTTGGTTGTTCCAAAAAGTTTACCAAATTTCATAGGTGAAACACGAAAGTGAATGGGATAATTAAGGTATTTTTAACAAAGTTCATAGATGAAACAATGATTTTTGTTTAAAGCTCATAACATTGTTTCGTGTATGAACTTTGGTTGTTCCAAAAATGTTACCAAACTTCATAGGTGAAACCAGAAAGTAAATAAGATAATTAAGGTAGTTCTAACAAAATTCTCATGTGAAACAATGATTTTTGTTTAAAGTCCATAATGTTGTTTCATGTATGAACTTTGGTTGTTCCAAAAAATTAATCAAAGTTCATAGGTGAAACAATGAGTTTTGTTTAAAGTTCATAACGTTGTTTCATAAGTGAAACAATGAGTTTTGTTTAAAATTCATACATGTTCTTTTTGTTACAAGATTTGTTGTATTTCAATGTGTGACACCAAGACTAGATCGAAGTTTAGCTTAAGAAGGTGTTTTTGGTGCTAAAAGTGGGTTGCTATTGTGAAACATGGTAGGATAGCGGGGCAGGATCGCGCCAGAAGAGTTGGTCTTAGTATAGTTGATGTGATTGTGCCATGCGATAATGGGCATGACACAATCGCAAGACAGGATCATGCCACAATAGTTGGTCTCGGTATAGTTGGTGTGATTGTGCCTTACTATAGTGCCAATAGCACAATAGCAAGGTACAAACGTGTGCGGTGCTCCAACAGAGTTAAAACTTATTTTTGGTTTTTTGGTCAAGTGTAAACTAGTGTGTGTTAGGGGCCGTTTACTTAACACTTATCCGGTAAGTACTTATCGTGTAATTTTCCTCACCTGAAGTACATGGCAAAGGTCGAAAATCTTACCCGGTAAGAGCAACGATAAGGATAGAGAGTCTTACCCGATAATTAAGTGATTGTGATGACTCTTACCCGGGTAAGCGTTTACCGGGTAAATTGTGGGGTAAATTGTTGCATACGATACCGTTTTAATATACTACAATCTTACCTGGTAAAATAGATTATAATGTAGACTCCTACCGGTAAGCGCTTACCGGGTAAGCATTTGGGTAAACGGCCCCTTACTTACTCTTCATCAGAGAACTTGAGAGATTGAATTCTTAGGGTTACATTTTGTTAAGTGCTACGATTTGAAGCTTGTAATCGATAAGAACTCATTGTATTCTCCTTTCGATATTGAATATACGAACTATCATCTCCCTATTAGACCGTATATATTGTTATTATGGTTGTATATTTCTTCCATATTTACTCTCATGTATTTTAGGATAGTTGGTTATTACCCTTGTATATGTTCTATGGATGATTGCTAATGAAGCAGAGATTCTTTTGCCAATCTTTATGGTATCAGAGCCCTCTATTCTCTCTCTCTCTCTCTCTCTCTCTCTCTCTCTCATCAGCCACAGCTGATTCATCTTCTCTGATCATTTTTTCGGCCACCGTCTTCACTTTTTCTCAATGGAGAAGGAAGATCTGATCCCTCAGAAGACCGCATCTCTCCATCCGGCTTACACGGTAACGAACATCCAGAACAAAGTTCGAGTTTTGGATGGTGTCAAGGTTACGTATTCTTCGTGGGTCAAGCTATTTCGCATTCATGCTCGTGCATACAAGGTGTTGGATCATATTGATGGTACTCGACCACCTGCTAATATCGATGATGCCTATAATCAATGGGCAGAAATCGATGCTATTGTGTTACAATGGATCTATGGATCCCTTTCCGACGACCTGCTGATTCGAGTTCTCGAACCAGACTCGACTGCTTTTGAAGCCTGGGAGAAGATTAAGAACATATTTCTCTGCAATAAAGGATCCCGAGCCGCTGCTCTAGAACATGAATTCACCAACCTCACCCTCCAAGCCTCGACTTCCTTGATGACTATTGCCAAAAACTGAAAGACTTGGCCGATCAATTGAACGATGTTAACAACCCGGTTAATGAACAACGCTTGGTCCTTCAGTTGGTACGTGGCCTCCCACCAGAGTTTGACACCGCCGCTGCCTACATCAACCAAACCCTTCCTGATTGGGACACCGCCCGAAGCATGCTACAGCTTGAACACAATCGACAACTTGCACGGGAAAAAGCAAATTCATCCACTGCTAGAGAAGCCAACGTTGTTGCTGATCATCACCAACCCAATCGTTCCGGTCGTGGACCACCCTTTTATCGCCCTCTTTCTTCTCGGCAGAACCAAGGAAGATCAAACCCGAGGGGCTCGAATCGGTTCAACCAGCATGGACAGCCTTCAAATCACTCTCATGGACAACCTTCAAATCGCTCTCATGGACAGCATTCAAACCGCTCGCCGGACACATCCTATGGATCTCAAAATGCACCGCCGTAGTGGGCTATGATTCCACCACCGTGTCCGTATCCTACTCAACAGGGATGGACCTATCCGTGGTATCCTCAGCACGTCCACAGCCTTCACACCACCGCACTTCTACTCGGCCGTTTGAACCAACTCAGCGAGCTAATGATGCTTCCCAAGCCCATGCTACCGGATCTCTTAATGCTTTGGATCCCACTGACATTGGCACTGCTTTTCAGACTATGACAATGAAACGGCCTGATGATTCTCAATGGTACATGGACACCGGTGCGTCGTCTCACCTTACGGGTGACTCAGGTATTATCGATCAATTCTCTACTCATAGTCATATAAAATCTATATTTGTCGGTAATGGTAATGATATTCCAGTTAGAGGTTCAGGTAATAATACCATTCTAACCAAACCGAAACCTCTTCGTCTTAATGATGTTTTATACACACCCGGAATTATCAAAAACCTTGTGTCCGTCCATCAATTCACTATTGATAACATTGTTTCTGTTGAATTTGATCCTCGTGGTTTTTCTGTGAAGGACCTTCAGAGTGGGAAGATCCTTACCAGACATAATAGTACCGGCGCTCTTTACCCCTTCACCACTCCGGCACACTCGCATCCTACACTTTTATCAGTGTCGTCTTCCGACTTATGGCATTTTCGACTTGGACATCCGGCCGGAAATATCATTGATCATTTGCGTTCAAGGTCTTTTATTTCTTGTAATAAGAGTTCTAGTAATACTCATTCTCTTTGTCATTCTTGTCAAACCTCAAAACACAAGCGATTACCATTTTATGATTCTATGTCTAATACATTGCTGCTCTTTGACATTATACATTGCGACTTGTGGACTTCCCTGATTTTTAGTAAAAATGGATATAAATATTATATGGTTCTAATCGATAACTTCACACAATATGTATGGGTATATCCATTAAAACTAAAATCGAAAACCTTCTCTCGTTTTTCTCAATTTCATTCGTTCATTCAAACTCAATTTCACACTAAAATCAAAAGTTTTCAATGTGACATGGGTGGTGAGTTTGATAATAAACAGTTTACAGACTTTGCTTCCACACATGGCCTCCAATTTCGTTTTTCGTGCCCTCAAACTTCCCCACAAAATGGCAAGGCTGAACGCATGATTCGCCGACTCAATGAAATAATTCTTGTTCTTCTTGCTCATGCATCTCTACCTCCTGCTTTTTGGGTTGATGCCCTACATGCTGCTGCTTACCATCATAACATAACCCCCACAAAATTACTTCACTACCAAACCCCCACCTCGATCCTCTTTTGTCGCAACCCGTCTTATGATCACCTTCGTGTGTTTGGGTGTGCCTGTTACCCTAAACTTTCAGCTACTCGTGATCATAAACTTAGCCCTCGTTCCATACGTTGTGTTTTTCTTGGCTACCCCGCCAACTATCGGGGTTATCGTTGTCTTGATCCCACAACCGGCAAAATTCATCTATCACGTCGTGTCACGTTTGACGAAACCGTCTTTCCATTTGCCACTCCTACCTCTAACACCTCCCATGACTACCGGTTCTTATCTTCTGACACCAACCTTCCTTCAACAATCCACCACTTCCAACCATCCTCACCCTCGCCACCACCACCCC
>NW_020203618.1:0-18277 GCF_001531365.2 Cynara cardunculus var. scolymus | reverse complement strand
GCTGCATCTCTTGGACCCCTCTAAGGAGCCTTAGGCCCTTTTGACCAACAATCTGCAGCAAAGTGGCCTGGCTTGCCACATCTAAAGCATCCTTCTTTCGTCTCTTCCCTCTTCTGCTCCTCTACCTTCTGTGAAGGCTTCTGCTCCTTCTCACTTGCATCAGATCTACCACCCTCTATGAAGTTTCTTCTGTTGAAACTCTTGTACTCCTTCTTTTCACCACTCTTTCTATCTTCTGTGGTGATCAAAGCCAGAGTCTTCATCATCTCTTTCATCGTGACTTCTTCTTCAGAACTCTCCTCACTCTCTGCTATCAGGATCTTCTTCTTCTTCTTCTCCTCCTTCTCTTCCTTCTTTGTTTTTGTCCCCTTTCCAGAGCTGCCATCCTCTGCAACCAGAGCAAGCGGACCACCATAGTTCTTCTTCATTTGAAGTACTTGAGGCTCTAGACTTTTAAGAGAACCAAATAAGTCAGCCAAAGTCCATGCTTCCAAATCCAAGGTGGCCTTCATTGACATGGTTAGATGCATCCATTCGATTCCAAGGCTCTTCAAGAACAGACAGTTGTTGTTCTCTGCATTTCTCATCACTCCATACCTTTTGCAATTACTAATTAAGGTGTTTAACATGGAGTATGTGTCTGACAGGGATTCACCCTCCTTAGCCTTGAAGCTATGATATTCATCAATGCAAATGGCTCGATTGTTCTTGAGAGTTTTCTTACCTCTTTCAATCTGTTTCTCCAATTCTGCCCAAATATCCATGGACAATKGGCAGTGATCAATACATTTGAAGATTTCATGAGGTATTGCCATGATTAACAACCTTTTGCATTTGCTTCCTAAATCAACCAATATCTTGTCTTCATCGCTCCAGTTAGCAATAGGTCTTGGCTCATAATGCTCAGGAACTTCAGGGGTTGTACCAGTAGCTGGAACTCGTAGAATTAAATTCATTGGTACAAAAGGAGGATTGTAGAGAAATTCACAAATTCTGGGGTGAATTCCCTCCAAAAAGTTGATCATGCGCACCTTCCATTGCGGATATTCCTCACGGATAAGCGTGGGAGGCTTTGATTGAGATCCAGTACTCATGAACGAGGTATTAGCCAGGTTCGCCATTGAAATTTGAAGAAGAAAAATAAGAACAAGATGAAACTGATTTAATAGAGTGAAACAGGGTAAACTGAAGAAAACTGGTGTTCTAGAAAATGCAGATTAATACCAAAAACATAATTAATCGAATAAGAATTCAATTCCTGCTCTGATAGCAATTGTTAAACCTGTAAATTCAGCTTTGATATTGATCTAATACTCTGAATGAACTGTAAGACGATTAAAGTGCAGCAGAAACAATATTAAGAACAGAACAGAGTAAAATAAACCAAGAACACGCAGTCAAGATGAGGAAGAAGATGAACACAGGAGAATTGCTTCAAAGGTTTTTCAATTCATTCAATTGAAAATATTGACGATTACAATACGGAAGCACGCGATTACAAAAGCCTTAGCCGCTATATATACTAGTTCCTAACGACCTTACTAACAAGATCTAGACGTGTGAAATCATCTAAGCCGTCCAAATAAAGTCGATTAAGTCCTAGTCACGTGAGAAGCACATGCAGCTAACAACCATTGAAAAACAGTTGGAAGAGGATCTTCACAGAAGACGAAATCCGCAGACTCTCTATGAGCCATCTCAAAGTCTCTGCTGTAATTGACTTGCATGTTCTTATTGATAGAGGACCATTTTCCAGAACCTCTGTGAGAGACATCAGAGATTTTGTCACACTTTACTTGCTCGAATATAAGGCTTATGTCGATAGTCCTCTGTTGTCTTATGTGGAAGATATCATTATGTCAAAACTTGCAGAATACTTTTTCATACTTTTACAAGAAGTGAATAATAGAGCTAACAAATCTTCACATAGATTCAAGAGAAATGAAAAGCTCTCCTTTAGCTTTGATCTTTGAAACTCCTTCAACGACTCCTCCTTCTTCTTATTCTCTTACTATCACTGAGTTAGATTTCTCTAACTATGAGGACTTAACAGACGATGATTTATCAAAGTTTGATGAGTCTCTGGCCCTCCTCACAATTCCTTTAGAAGGTTTGCCAAAAAAAAAAAAGTAATTTCCATAGATCTCCTTCTCTAACTATTGCTGACAAGCCAAAATCAACTCCAGTTGATAAGGCCTCAACGATTTGCTTTAACTATCAATGCAAAGGACACTTTGCAAATGAATGCAGGTCAAAGAATGTTGTGAAGCCATTTTCTAACACCTTATTCTATTTCAGGCCTAAAGACGATAATTATCTAAAGCTGAAGGAGAAGTACAAAATGATGAAGAACTACCAACGTAAAGGCAAATGACTTTTCGTTGAAGAACATGATTGGGTTGATTCATTTGATGAATCATCTTCAGATGAGGAAGACACGACCTATCTGTGTCTTATGGCCAAGGATGTCAAGGATGAACCATCAGAGACATCATCCTCAAGTGATCCCTCAACCTCTACTCAGGTATGTAATCTGAATCACCCTTCTACTTCTAGTTGTGATAGTCTATCTGCACTAGATACGTTGATTGTGGATCTTTAAAATGCTCTAAATGGCAAAACCAAAGCTGAAAACCTAAATCTTGACTTACAAGAATAATTGGAAATATGCCATTCCAAGATCAAAAGGCTGGCCAAGATTGAAGAAGATCTTAAGAATAAGGTCATTGTAAACCAAGCAATCAATATTAAACCCGAGCAGGCTATATCTGAGAGAGAGCAAGCTATTGCTGAACTCAAGTCTGAAAAGGCTACCATTGAAGGATGGTGTAAAGCCTCGATGAAGTCCACTGATATTATCATCGCTTAAATTCTTGCCAAGATCAAGAGTGTTCTAGGATCTTCTTATGACTAGAAAGATCGTGTCAGCGACAGGTCTATGCTTAAGTTTGGAACCCTTGTCTCCTCTATTCCTAACATTTCTTCCACTTAGTTCTCCTCTTCTACCGAGTCTCTTCTTGGAGGAACTTCTCAAAGCTCAAAATGCTTGAACAAGGGTAAATCCCTTGTCATCATTCCTCTTCTGACCAAGAAAGACCACAAGTTGAAGAAGACCTGTTCAAAGCCTTCAGCTTGTAGACCTTTGACCCCGGGTACTGTAACACACCAAGATCCACATTTGCATATAACATATATTACATATAACGAAAAACTCAATAGTACACCCAACAAGTACGAGAAGCTATATTACAAAATTAACAACCAATTTTTTCCATAACATGCTCTTGTTCATAGTCCATAAAAGCACAAAAGGAAAATTCACATTTTCTCCTTTCCCTTGATAATACCTGACCTGCAATGCAGATTTTTGAAACACAAAATGAGGGTTAGACCTTGAGAACTAGTGAGAAATCTCTTTCTACGCAATTACAAGGTGAAAGTTACCAAAACCTGTTATACAATCATATTTGTATTTATACAAATATATATTGTTAAACCCCACAATTCATAATGTAAAAAGTAATGAAAAACAATAAGTGATGAAGAATCAGAAGACCGATGAAGACATCAAGACAGAATCGGCTAAGTCTGGAGTACAACCAGAGGACCGATGGAAAGAACATCCTCATCGATCCTCTGATCATCAACACTTAGTGAATTCTCCAGCAAATCATCCAGAAGCATATAATTAAGATCTAAAGATAAGGATGATTCAGCACACCATGAATGACAGCTGGAGTTGACATGTCAACAGCTAGATTTCTAGTTTATCTTTTATACTAAAGTTTATCCATAGAATAGATAAACGTTATCTGTTAATAGAAGATTAGCTAAAATGTATCATTAGATAGTTATCTTCTCATTAGCTGATTAGTATAAATAGGTGATCTGACCTATTGTAAAAAGAGTCGCTTGAATAGCTTTACGTTCTTCTTATAATAAGAGTGAAACCTTTGAAGATCAAGACTGTTCTTAATTATTCTTAATTTCTTCTTGAGCATTCATAACTTTCTTCGTTAAATCACTATAATTTGGTTATTCTTAACTAGATTATTAGTGTTATTGAGAGATCTGGGATCAACAATTGGTATCAGAGCCGGTTGATTGAATTTCCAATCAAAACGATCAATCAAAAATCTCTCAATTTTTGATTTTCTTTTTCATCAAGAACACAAATCCTTCTCTTCAAAATTCTCATGGCCAACTGGAATTCTGCTTATAATGTTGGCTCCCTCACCAAGCCTCCAACTCTTCAACGAGAAGAATATCCACAATGGAAGATCAGAATGGTGAATTTCTTGGAAGGAATGGACAAGAATCTCCTGCGATCTATGATGGAGGGCCCTTACATTCCACAAACTCTTGTCCCAAGAGTTCCAGGAACAAACACCACGGCTAAAATTCCTGCCTACTACATGCCCAAAGATGAAAAGAATTGGGATGAAGATGACAAGGAAAGTGTAGAAACTGACAAAAAGGCCAACAGATTGATAATCATGGCCCTACAAAATGAAATCTTTCAATCCCTCGACGCATGTTCCACATCCAAGGAACTATGGGATGAACTAGCAAGCCAACTGGAAGGAGGTGCAAAAACAAAGAAAAATCGTAGAGCACAATGTCTCAACGAATATACAAACTTCAAGGCCCTCACTAATGAATCGATACAGAAAACATATGATCGCTTCAACACATTGATCAATCAATGTCATCGAAACGATATTATCAGAACCAAGGAAGAAAACAACGTTTCCTAAAAAGTCTAGGCGATGAATGGACTCAGCTATCTATGTCCCTTCAAGCAAACCAGGATCTAGACGGCTGGTCTCTTCATGACCTGTATGGAACACTTGCAGCACAAGAGAGCGACATTATGAAGAAAAAGGTATCCRTYRSTGGACCTCTTGCTYTAGCTGYCGATGAAAAGGAAAAATCAAGGACCTCTACCAAAGAACACAAAAAGAAAGGCAAGAAAGCATTAGTAGTAGAATCGGAATCTGAAGAAGAAACTTCCGAATCAGATGACGAAATTAGAGCTTTTGCCAAATCTTTGGCCTTGATCACAAAGCAGTTCAAGAAGAAGTTCATCAGAAAACCCTATGAGCGAAAAGAGTTTAAGAAAGAAAGATACCAGTCATCCTATGAAAGGAAACCATCCAAATTTCTTCAGAGGGACGAGAGAAGAGATGGAAGAGAAGAACGAGAAGAGAGAAGAGAAGAAAGGAGTGACGAGAGAAAAGAGGAAAAGGATGGAAGGAAAAATGACCTCTGATGCTTTAGGTGCGAAAAACTTGGTCATTTTTCAAAAGAATGCAAAGGACGATTGATCAAGGATGCTGACTACTATAAAAATAAATACAAGTATAATTCTAGAGAGCGAAGCCTGATGGCCGAAAAAGAAAATTGGGTATCTGATTCTTCATCAGACGATGAAGACAAAGCGCTCATCTGTCTAATGGCCACGTCCAATGCAGAATCCACATCTAAGTCTGATGATCAGATATGCAAGTCTTCCTCAAATGAAACTGTTGGGACTTCCGCCTCATCGTTCCCTCGAGTCGGTCAAATCCGCGATTCTTAAACCCAACGCTCCTGTAGCAATGCAGGAGCATCCCACATCGGTGAGGCTAGGGGGATTCGTCTTCCTTATAAGGAAGGGGGGATCTTACTCCTACCAGTGACGCGTTTTAAAGCCGTGAGGGGTTGTTGCCGGGAGGGGCAGCCTAAAGCGGACAATATCATGTGGGCGGTTCCCTAATATCGGTCCAACAATTGGTATCAGAGCTAGGGCCGTACCAATGTGGGCGGGGGGAATGTTGGGACTTCCGCCTCATCGTTCCCTCGAGCCGGTCAAATCCGCGATTCTTAAACCCAACGCTCCTGTAGCAATGCAGGAGCATCCCACATCGGTGAGGCTAGGGGGATCCGTCTTCCTTATAAGGAAGGGGGGATCTTACTCCTATAAGTGACGCGTTTTAAAGCCATGAGGGGTTGTTGCCGGGAGGGGCAGCCCAAAGCGGACAATATCATGTGGGCGGTTCCCTAGTATCGGTCGAACAAAAACCAACTCTGTTCCATCGGAACTAGAGTTAAGAGTGATCAAACTTTCAGAAGATTTCTTGAAATTAAAAGAAAAACTAAGTTTTGAAAAATTTGAAAGAATAAAAGCGGAAAAAGAAGCAAGTTTCTACGAAAGAGAAACTGACCTTCAAACAGAAGAAAAGGCTGAACTAGCAAAGGAAAAGACTCGCATCAGTACCCTTAAGAAATCAGAAGAAGATAAACTTTTGGAATTAAACAAGCGAATAACTAAGGACCTAGAAAAGAAAACTCAGGCCTTAAAGGAATTTCAAGCAGAGAGACTAAATTCAGTCGCTCTTAAAGATTTCTTTCAAAAAGAGTGGGAAATTCTTCACCAGAAGCTTTAAACCAATGAACTTCTTGTGAAAAAGTATAAAGATGCCCTAAGTTTTTGAAAAACTAAACGGTCAAAAGGATACTCAAGGGATTGGATTCAATGAATTGGATTCCTTCATCCAATCAAAGAAATCCACCCTTGAATCCACTTTCAAACTTGGATGCATTCAAAAACCCGACTTTACTCCAAAACCTAAGGCAAACTTCAAAAGAGTTAAAGTCGATGGAAAAACTGTCGTTTCAAGACAGGATTTTGATAATGTGGTATACGAGAAAAGTACAAGTAAGAATTTTGATGAAAGAAATGACATTTTTAAACCAGAGATTATTGAAAATCATATTGTAAAACCAGAATCTCTAACTGTCAATACTACTTCATCAGCAAGTACTATTGATACAAAGGAGAATCCGAATGAGGAACCATCAACTAATGAATCGATGAATTTCCCAAGTAAAATTGAGAATTCATTGAAGTTAGAATCGATGAAACCTCAAGAAGATCACTCTGAAGCATCAATTTCTGAATCCACATCTTCTTCTCCAATCAATGTTAATTTTGATTTTGAGAAATCAGCAAGAGATTTTATCGATTCTGAATCTGAAGAAGAGATAAGATGTGAATCACCAAAGATCATTGAGAATAAGAAACCTAAAAAATTCAAATCCTCAATGAAATCTGGTCTTCCTTCATCAATGAAATCTTCAGATACAGGAAAGGGAAAAATAAAAGATGTTAAATCTGCCAAAGATACCTCAAAAGGCCCTAGTACTCCATTCAGGTTCATCAAGTTTACTCGTGAGCAAAAACAGAAGCGGCCTGCTTTTGCTAAAATTAATCACAACTTTTCTTTCCATCCAGCTGAAGAAAAGCAGACCTTCCTCAAGGGAAAAGAAGTAAAGTCAAAGCCTTCTTCAAATAAAAAATCTGAACTAGATAGGAAGTTTGTAAAAACAACCAATGCTAGGACAAGATTCACACCTAGATTTACTTCTTTGTTTTCATCGAATAAAAAGAATGTTAGACAAACAAATCCAAAGCATCATTCTTGTCAATGTTTAACTCTTTTACAAAACTTGAGGAATCACATGTTGACACATCAATGTCCCTTCACACAACACATTTATCGATACAAAGTAGGACCTAATGAAAACGTGAAAAAGCCSAAATCCAAGGGCAAGGGAAATGCAAATAAACCCAAGCCTGCAAAGGCTAAGGGCGACAAAAAGAGTGTGACATCCCCTACTATCAAACGAGGACCCATTATGAAATGGGTACCTAAATCCCCTTAATTTGTCTTGCAGGACCAGCATGTGCAACCATGGTACATGGACTCAGGTTGCTCCAGGCACATGACTGGTGATAAAAGTCAACTGTCCTCCTTCATCGAAAAATTTGGAGGCTCTGTGACTTTTGGAGACAACAGCAAGGGTATAATCAAGGGATACGGCACTCTCATCAAAGGCAATGTCTCATTCAGCAAAGTGGCTTATGTCGAAGGATTAAAGCACAATCTATTAAGCATAAGTCAGTTCTGCGACAAGGGTCTTGAAGTCAAATTTCGCAAAGCTTTCTGCATCATAGAAACAAAGCCCGGTAACACAATCATCAAAGCAAAGAGAGAAGGAAATCTCTATCTTCTAGACTTTGACTCCTCTATGGGACAAAACACTCATCTTCACATTTTATTTTTTATATATGCATTTTTCATCCAGAGTCTCTGATTCTAATATTCAGAGCCTCTAGTCATCTAAATGCTACATATGTATCTCACCAGAGCTCCTCTGGTTCTACAAAATGGATTGACAGTATTTTTCTAGAACCTTTGGTTTGAAATCCAAGGCTTCTACAACATGCAATCTAACAGTACAGCCATGAACTTCTTCATAGATGTTAAACTAGCACTCCTCTGGTTTCCCCCCCAATTGGTCATGACCAACCAGAGCTCCTCTGGTTCCATGAAAATAATTTTTATATAAAAACTCATCTTAATTGAAACTCATTTTTCATAGATTATACAAAATTGCAGCTTTTGTGACTAAAAACTATACCTCATAAGTTTTTAGAAGATCAAAACCTCGTAATTAGTATTAATCTTACAATTAGATGGGATTTTAAATTTAAATTATTTTTGGGGTTGCGTATTCATCAAGTTATTATTTGAATAATGTTTTATTCAAATAATTTCTAACGTCATCATAACCACACGCCTGACATCTTCAACAGCCTGTTCCCCACATACCCTTTTAAACCTTCCTCCTCCCTTAACCCGTCTTGACACGTGTCCTACTATATTAAATGCACGTACTATCAAGACGGCTCACGTTCCTCAAAGCAAATCGTCACAAACCAAACCGCCAAAACTTTTCATGATTATTAAATTTCAATAATCAAGAAACGTTTCCCTTCCACCCCCCACTACCCCAACCCTTCCCCATCTTCCCGCCTATAAATACCTTTCTTCTTCCTCCATTTTCCTTTTACGCTTCCATAAACCTGCAACTAAACTCTGCCGAAATACAAACCTGCACCCTTCCCAAACCTACAAAAATGGCATCCTCCGCATCTCATGAATCAAACAATAATGACAGCAGAATACAGTCTACAGGAGCTGACAGCCGTGTTATCATCTTTCTACCAATGCGGCCAAATAATCACGCTCTCGAACTCAAAACTACTCTGTTTGACGACCGTTTTGCCATTATTGTTGAGTTCTTCAAACACAACATTCTTCTTCCTGCTCTCACTCTTGCCGATACAGCCGTACCAATAAAGTACGTTCAACAGTATTGGCAAACTTGTGAGTTTGACGAAGAAAGCCACGATATTATGGGGGACATAGACGCCCCTAACGATATGGTTTGCTCTATTAAAATATCACGGGCTAAGGTTTCCTGGATACTGTGCATTCCCACACGCATGGAACTTCAAATTGCGCAATTTGACGAACCACCAACCACCAACGACATTCTCCAGTTCGTAAAGATGCTAGGTTACAACAGTGACCTACGCACCATCTCCAATTTCAAACGTCAATGCCTTCCACCGGTGTGGAATATGTTCTTCTCCCTTCTGAACAGGGCCCTTACGTGCAAACTGGGCTCCTTGGACCAAGGAAATATAAATATAATGACAATAATGTACGGGCTGTTCTTCAATTTGAACCTCGACTACACCTTCCTCATCTATAACGAAATACTTTCGGCGGTAGTCAAGAAGTCGAAACTCCAGGCCGCTGGTAAGCCTCTCCCTGTGGTTCTCTTTCCTCGTTTCATCGCTCTCTTCGTCGAGGACGAAATGAGGAAGAATCGCCTACCAGCCGTAGAGCCATTCACGCCTGTATACAAGATGCATGGTCATCGACCAACCCTCTCAAAGGAGGGTTATACCATCAACCGTCCTCTTCCAAGGGCTATGCTCAATGTCATACCATCGACATCTGAGATACGCAAGAACTATGAACGCTCCATGCTGTCCCATGAACCGAGGGCAGCTACCCGGGAGCACCTAGAGCCGTCCCCTGCGCCCAACGAGGGCACACATGAGTCATCATCATTGGATGATGAAAATGATGATGATGATGATACTCAACGTGCCACCCTCGGCCCTACTCAAATACTCTCTCCACCCACTTCCCAAAGGGCAACCATATCCTCTAACCCAGGCGATCAAAGCCAAAGGGGTATTGAACAAGGACGACCCAGTCCAATCCCTACCCAAGCCAGCCATCCAGAGGCCATTCATCGGGTCTCTAGAGTTGAATCAGCTGAGGAACCTCATATTCCATCACCCCTCTCCCAACAGAGAGGTGATGAAGAAATAAGAGCCGCATCGCCTCAGGACTCACGACATCCCATCACACACACAAAAGCATGTGTTGCTTCTGACGTTGAACCCCATGATCGTTCAGAGCGATCTCCCCTTCCTGCACAACCCCCTTCGATATTTGATCTATCAAAGGGGATACACATTCGTTTCACTTATTCGACCTCTGAATCCGAGGAAGAGGAAGCGGATGTCACAACATCGTGAGATAGCTCCTCTCTTGAGGGCTATCAAGGACATGATGGAAGTCCTTCAAGGCCCACCTTCTCACAAGGTCAAGAAGGCGTCTCAGGAGCAGAGTCACAACCTGCAACATCCGTTGCTGCAGGGGTTACCGCACTTGCTGATCTGGTCACAAAGGTTGAATTTCAAGCCTTTGTCGATACAGTGATGCGGTCCTTGGAAGACCTTAAACTCATCATGCAAGGGATTGTAGACAACCAGCCCTCCACCTCTACCTCTGACCTCCAACAATCTCTTGCAATCCTACAACACCACCTCACCCAAATCAAAACCCAAACACAGGCCAACACCACCCGCTTACAAATGCTCCAACAAACCGTCACCCAACACCATAACACCACTTCCTCCCTAGCCACCCAACAAAACCAAGTCATCATCCAATCCATCACCACCCTCACGGCCCAGGCAACTGAGGCCGATGAGAAACTTATCTACATAATCACCCAACTTCAAACCATCCTATGCAACCTTCACTCCCTATCTACAGCCATCCCCCCTAAGTCCATAACCAAACACCACAACCATCCACTACCTCTATCGATGATTCCCTAGCCAATCTCACCCACCAAATGGCCTCCATCCAGGACACCCTCACCCAACTCCCCGCCGCTATCCTCGCCCAAATCCCCCAGCCCACATCTCAACCACCACCTCCCTCTATAGGCTCATCCTTCGATGAAGCCTTCTCCACTTTCACTGCAGAGGTGAGAAAGCTTATCACTAACCTTCCCATCCCCCATCTACATCCACTACCACCTCCATGCCACTACTAACCTCATCCACAACAGAGTTTGCCACAAGAGCTTACTTGCGAGCTCTGTCAAAGGCGCTGCTATCATCTTTTAACGAGATTAGTGCCAAATTCGTTCATCGGGCCACACGTCGAACAATGGTTCTCTCCCAGAACCTGGCCGATGAAAAACGGGGCACAACGTCCCTCCTACAAACAATGGAGGCAAGTCAACGACAGACCTCCCTGAAGGCATACCTCGCTACCTTCAGGAAGGAACAGAAGAAGAAGAGGACAAGAGCCTCTTGCTCAAGCAGCCGCCCGCACAAGAGGCCTAGGCATGACGACCAAGACCCCGATGATCAAGGTCTTAGACCTCATGAGGGGGAGACACAGGCCATGGCTGCACAACAAACCGAATCCGCTGCACCACCAACATCATCACCTCAACCACCATCATCACTATATGGAACCCGAGCAAGGGAACCAGAGGCTCTGCCCTCTGAAGATCTAAATATAGAAGTTCCCTTCGCCGAAACCCAAGAGCCCATCGTGTTGAGCTCTTCAACCGATGAAGAACCTACTACCCCACCAACACAACTAAACCAACCTTTTCCTCCGACACCCACATCAAACCTACCCTTAACTTCTTCACCAACACCACGCACCACTCAACCTTTCACCTTATCCATGCAACCTGAACCAATGACACTACAACCTTTATCACCCCAACAACCACAATCCCCTACCGAATCCCATGCACCAGAAACCACCCAAACCGAACCAAATGAACCCCAACCAACCCAACCTGAACCAACACCAACCCATACACAACCCTTAACCCAAACACCCGTGGTGCATGCGGATAGTCCTTCTTCCTCAAGGCAACCTCCTCAGAGCTTGGTTGACGAAATAATACAGAGTATGGAGTCAATGAGGAGACGTCCCAATTTGCCGCCTAGGGAACCAATTTTGGTAGAGAATGTTCATCAATATCTATACCAAGACCGCGATGACAGTTTGACTATCAACCCTCCAATCTTATCGCCTGAGTCCATGGACCTCCTACACCATAGATTCATTAGATAGACCACTCAAACACCCCAGGCTGTCTTTTTGAATGATGGGATAAGGAGGGTCATTGATCTAAAAATAAAGACATTTGCCAACCGAGCCATCCGATACGTCGAGTTCACTATGGAGAGAGCACATGGGCTAGTTTGCGTGTTCAACGAGAACGACCTCATCAACCTCAACCCATATGACTTGATTGAATTATATGCATGTACGGCTCAAAGGCAAGACCACGGTATCAGATATGGAATAGCAAATCGAGCGGTGGTCAAAACGATGGAAACCCTGGTAAACCATAGAGCCAAGAGCGATTTTGAAATAACTCTTCGGCTAGGCATTGAAAGGCTCTCCTACGCTCCTCCAAACGATGACTTCCAAGGCCTACAGGACATACGATCTGCCTCAGTTATAACTCAACCCGAACTTGGACTTGTTTACAAGAATGAGTTCAGGATCAAAAAGTTCTTTAGACTGACTAAGGCCTTCAAGTATTCAACAGATACACTTGAATGGTTTCAGAAAGTCATTCGAGAAAGACTGGGTAGACACTATGTGCCAAGAGAAGAAGGGAGTCGACTCATTCATGAGATATCGACAGTCATCGCATATCGAAGACTGCTCCTATGCTTCAGAGAAATATATTCAGGTAGCTCGTGATGAGTTGAATTTTTATTTTGCATTGATGTATTTTGATTCCAGTCTTGTAAGAATTTCGTCATCCAATAAAAATTTGGAATCTGATGTCTTTCTATTAGATTAGTCTTTTTTCATCACAAATGTCACTAGAATAGTATATGTTTGTTATTTCATTACTTAGGGGGAGATTGTTAAACCCCACAATTCATAATGTAAAAAGTAATGAAAAATAATAAGTGATGAAGAATCAGAAGACCGATGAAGACATCAAGGCAGAATCGGCTAAGTCTGGAGTACAACCAGAGGACCGATGGACGAWCTGGGATGCGATGGAAAGAGCATCCTCATCGATCCTCTGGTCATCAACACTTAGTGAATTCTCCAGCAAATCATCCAGAAGCATACAATGAAGATCTAAAAATAAGGATGATTCATCACACCATGAATGACAGCTGGAGATGACATGCCAACAACTAGATTTCTAGTTTATCTTTTATACTAAAGCTTATCCATAGAATAGATAAACATTATATGTTAATAGAAGATTAGCTAAAATGTCTCATAAGATAATTATGTTCTCATTAGCTGATTAATATAAATAGGTGATCTGACCTATTGTAAAAAGAGTCGCTTGAATAGCTTTACTTTCTTCTTATAATAAGAGTGAAACCTTTGAAGCTCAAGACTGTTGTTAATTATTCTTAATTTCTTCTTGAGCATTCATAACTTTCTTCATTAAATCACTATAATTTGGTTATTCTTAACTAGATTATAAGTGTTATTGAGAGATCTGGGATCAACATATATAACCTTTTGATAAAACATAACTCAAATATCGCATTCAAATATGGATTATAAATCTTCCTCGTCGCACATGGAGCATGGCCACTTAGTTTCTCGCATCACTCTGTATGGGATCACCCAGATCTCCCCTGACCTTTAAGGACCAGAACAAAGCCAAGCTAAAACAAGGCTACTAAAGGCTAATTTGAAGTCTTGGCCAACTCAAAGCAATATTAACACATGATATGATCAACAAGAGCTTTTAGTCATCGACTAAAAGTAAAATGAATCCAAAGGTGTAACAACCCACAGTTTTGCACTAACATGTATTATATAATAATCACATCTGATAACCAAACGTTATATTGTTTACAAAATATGAGCTAACAAAAACTTTTTCTAATATACTTATATGCATCTAACATCATTGCTTAAACTATCCCTTTGCCTTTGTCTTGTGATGTATGATGACCTGCAAAACATATTAGTCCAACAACTGAGCATTAGACCCAAAAGGTCTAGTGAGTGTACAAAACTCATACAAACAACTTACATTCCAAACTAGTAGTTTAGAAACAGACCTGCACAAACATATGCAATTTTATCTATATTCTATTATAGAATCTCTCTTTCTCGCGGTTACACTGCCATTACCACTCTCTTGCGATTACATCGTCATTACCATTTCCTCGCGGTTACACCGCCATTACCTTTCTTCCTCGTGATTACACCGCCATTACCCCATTCTCGCGGTTACACCGCCATTACCACTCACTCGCGGTTACACCACCATTATATCTTCCTCGTGGTTACACCGCCATTACCACTCTCTTGCGGTTACACCGCCATTACCACTCTCTCGCGGTTACACCGCCATTACCACTCTCTCGCGGTTACACCACCATTATATCTTTCTCGCGGTTACACCGCCATTACCACTTTCTCGCGGTTACACCATTATTATATTTTTATATGAAATTCATATCAAACCAAAACCAATAGTGGAATCTAATTAACAACAGCCGGATATGAAATCCGATCAATTCTATCCGGAGATGGAATCCGGTCACCCTGTCCAGATATGAAATCTGGTCACCTTGTCCGGATATGAAATCCGATCACCTTGTCTGGATATGAAATCTGGTTACCTTGTCTGGATATGAAATCCGGTTAACATATTGAAACCAAATAGAGAACCCGGGTGATGCTCGAGCGATTTAACAATTAAACCGGATGGCCTTTGAGCGGTTTAGGGCCACATCGGTCAACCTTTGGCCGGTTTAAGGTTTTATTGGACAACCTTTGGCCGGTTTAGGAAGTAAATCGGATGATACTTAACCGGTTTAGGAAATACATCAGAAGAGCCTTTGAGCGGTTTAGGATGAACCTAGACAACCCTTGTCCGATTTAGGTTGAATCCGGACAACCTTCGTCCGGTTTAAGATTGAATCCGGACAACATATACATAATGAAATTGAATATAAGCCATTCTAATAACAACAGAACTATGTACATAAGATTAATATATAAAGCAAATTACACTCACCTTTGCTTTAATTTGTCCGATTTACTGCCTACAATTTATTTCAAGTCTTTACTCTCAGATTTTTCTATGAAAACTTCCCAAAAGAGAAATCTTTCCTTTCACATGCACTTGCTATTTATAGCAAGTGCATAGCCGCCTTTAAATAATCATACTCCTTCCCACACAGATCACCACCCTCACTTATATTTTAAGAATATTTGAATATATTATTACTTCCTAAATAAAACAAAATAATTACCTCAAATATTACAAGAGGTGTTAGCTCTCATATTTCATTTAATGTAAAAGTATGAAAAAGTACTACTGCAAGTGTTGACAGAAGAGGTCTACCACAGAAGACCACATAGGACTAACAACATAAGATGTTCAATCGTACAAGTCAAAAGTGACAGAACCTCTGTTGTCTATCATAGAGGTTCTGGAAACTTGTCCTCTATGAACAAAAGCGTACAAGTCAAGAATGACAGAACCTCTGTTGTCTCTCATAGAGGTTCTGGAAACCGATCCTCTAGCATCAAGAGCTTACAAGTCACATCCAGCAGAGCCTCTGAGATGACTCACAGAGGATCTGCAGTATTATCTTCTGTGAAGAACCTCTTCTCACCGCTTTACTTAGGTTTGTTAGCTGCACGTGCTTATCACGTGACTATGTTTGTAATCTGCTTTATTTGAACGGCTTAGATCATTTCACTTGTCTAGGTCATGTCAGAAAAGCCGTTAGGAACTAGTATAAATAGCAGCTTAGGCCTTTGTAATTTGTGGTGCTTCCTGTATTGTAATTGTCAATATTTTCAATAGAATTGAAAATCATTTGAAGCTATTCTCTCGTGTTCTTCATATTCTTCATCTATGTTCTTGATTGATTATTTGCTCTGTTTGTTCATTTAATTGTTTCCGCTGCATTGTAATCATTCTAAGAGTTCATTCAGAGTAAGTGATTAAATACCAAGCTGAATCTAAAGGTCCTAACAATTGGTATCAAAGCATGAATCAAATTCTTATTTGATTGATTTCGTTCTTGGTATTATTTTTCATTTGTTCCAGAACACAAGTCTTCTTTCTCAGGTTACCCTGTTTTACTCTACTTAATCAGTTTCTTCTTATTCCTATTTTTCTTCTTCTTTCAATGGCGAATCTGGCCAATACTTCTTTTATGAGCACTGGTTCGCAATCCAAACCTCCCACGCTTATACGTGAGGAGTATCCCCAATGGAAAGTGCGAATGGTTAACTTTCTGGAAGGAATTCACCCAAGGATTTGTGAATTTCTTTATAATCCTCCTTATGTACCCATGAACTTAATTCCTAGAGTTCCAGCCACTGGAACAACTCCAGAAATTCCCGAGCATTATGAACCACGTCCTGCTGCAAATTGGAGTGATGAGGACAAAATAATGGTTGAATTGGGCAGCAAGTGCAAACGATTGTTAATTATGGCAATGCCTCACGAAATCTTCAAGTGCATCGATCACTGTCAACTGTCCATGGACATTTGGGCAGAATTAGAGAAGCAAATTGAAGGAGGTAAGAAAACACTAAAAAACAATCGATCAATTTGCATTGACAAATACCACAACTTCAGGGCGAAAGAAGGCGAATCCCTGTCTGACACATACTCTAGACTGAACACCTTAATCAGTAACTACAAGAGGTATGGAGTCATGAGAACGGCAGAGGACAACAACTCATTATTCCTGAAGAGCCTTGGAGTTGAGTGGATGCACCTCACCATGTCCATGAAGGCCACCCTAGACTTGGAAATGTGGACTCTAGCAGACTTGTTTGGATCTCTTAAAAGCCAAGAGCCTCAAGTTCTGCAGATGAAAAAGAACTATGGTGGTCCTTTGGCTCTAGTTGCAGAGGATGGATGCTCTAGGAAAGGGAAGGAGGCACAAAAGGAAGAGAAGGAGAAGAAGAAGAAGGTATTGATTGCAGAGGGTGAAGACAGTTCTGATGAAGAAGTCTCCATGAAGGAGATGATGAAAACTCTGGCCTTAATCACCAGAGAATTTAGGAAGGGTGAAGAGAGGAAAGAGTTTAAAAGTTTCAACAGAAGAAACTTTGCAGAGGGAGAGAGATTTGAGAAAAGAGAGAAGGAACAGAAGCCTTCGCAGAGGGTGGAAGAGCAGAAGAAGGAAGAGCCAAAAGATGGCTGCTTTAAATGTGGCAAACCAGGCCACTTTGCTGCAGACTGCTGGTCAAAAGGGCCAAGGGCACCACAGAGGGGTCCTAAAGATGCAACCTTCTATAAAAAGAAGGCTGGCTACTACCAGCAGAAGTCTCTACTAGCTCAATCAAATGAGCTAGTAACTGATGAGTCCTCTGATGAAGATGAACAGAAGGGTCTTCTCGCATGGGAAGACTCAGACACAGAGGACGAGCTCTTCTGTGGGATGGCAGATATCAATTCAGACTCCTCTGACAGAAATGACAAGAGGTCTCTACTTCCTCCTCTTCTGAATCTCTTGATCTTTACACAGAGATCATTGATAATCTCGATTCATGTCATTTGGAGCATTTCAATTTAAAAGAAAAACTTTTTCTCTGTGAAAAAGAAGTAATTCTGCTCACAGAAGAAAGAAATCGATTTTTCAAAATGTTCGAAGAAGCACAATCAAAATTTATAAATTTAAAAAATTCTTCAAAAGAAAAGCTTGCCAAGGTTCAAAAAGACTTAAAAACAAGGTGGAAGAGTTAAGACAGATGGAGCATGAGAAGTGTAATATTACTTATGTTAAAGAATTCTTTCAAAAGGAAAGAGAATTTTTGCACAAAGATGTGCTTGATAGAGAGCTTATGTTGATCCTCTCTCTCAGTGATTTGATGATAATCCCTTTTTCCTTTCGATGTATTTTTTGTGTTTATGTACTTTCGGTTCCAGCGATCATACATTGAGCTTGTTCAGTGATCGCTGAAGAACTCGTTTTGTAATTCATTCAGAGACAACGATACTTCAAGAAAACAACACTCACACCAAAGATCCTTCAGCAAACGTCGAAGACTGAAACTGAAGATTAGAGAATGGC
>NW_020203617.1:3693-17948 GCF_001531365.2 Cynara cardunculus var. scolymus | reverse complement strand
TCTAAGTAGATGGTTTCAGAAACCCGACATATGTGCAATTTTCTTTTCATTCGATCTTGCTAACAAACAAAATTGACCTTCAACTTTATATATTAGTTGACTTGTAAAATAACCACATAAACTCATGATTCAAAGCCAAACTAATGTTTTCGAATTGTGATTTACCCGCGCTGCATCGCGCGGGTACACCATTAGTATATATATATATATATATATATATATATATATATATAGATTAATAGTTTAATACATTATAAAACATTGTATAATAATAAACACATATATTATTCTATATTATTAACAATGTTTTTAGTGCTTTTTTATATTTTGTGGTTGGAGTTGGGTTTGATAAAGTAGCTGATAAGTTAGTCGATAGCTGATAGCTAATAAGTTAGCTGATGAATAAATCACTTTTAGCAAAACTAACTGATAAGAATGTAAATTGACCAAAAAAAGATCTTAAAGAATTAATCAATAAATGATAATTTACATTTTTCTCATAGCAAAGGTTAGTTTTATAATTATCTATAATTTAAGGGAAAATAAAATTCAAATAAGTGGCATTTTGTTTTGTTTTTATTATTATTTCTTTTTAGTAAGTTACATTCTCTAAACCAAATAAACATATTTCAATTTTTTTAATATATTATATTTCATTTTATATTAACCAAATATTTGATCAAATCTAATAAAATTTCATTCAAATTTTGTCAGATTTAATATATCGTATTGATTCAGAAAATGTTATCCAAACCATAACCTCGTTTAAGTTTTGTAAATCATTAAATAAAGTCATTACTTTAAAAAAGCTTAAAAAACGAGAATGGGCCAATCTAATACAAATTGATTTGTTTTGTCTTATTCACAAAATTGCACGTTTTGATTGTAATTGGTTTTATTGTCATTTCTTAATATACCCAAGTGGCCTAATCTATCATGTATATTATCAATAACTGTAAACAAATATGGCCAAAGGAGCCCTTTCGTAGGAAAGTGTATCCCTTTCGAATACCCTACTTAACTTTAATGCATGTGGATCTTAATGTGAACAGACAAAATAACAACGGTTTATTTAGAACCCCAATTGAATTCAACTTTCAACGCCAAAATACATGAACCCGTCTGTCTGTCTGTCTCTCTCTCTCTCTCTCTCTCTCTATATATATATATATATATTGTATATGATTGGTTTCACGTGACACCAACTTGTATTCGTGAGATTCATAAGGCCATATTTTTATTGAAATTTCACAGCAAAATATTATAAAAGTAAAAAAAATTAAACATTCACATCAAAAACACTCTAAATGTTATATTTACACTAAATATTATGAAGGTATCTCATTAGATTGATCCTATCTTTCTATCATAATTTTAATCGTCATCATCCATTGTCCACCTTTTAAACTACTATTATGGAATATGGAGTCCAACGGGTGACTTGACTTTTCAATTAAACCACTTGTAGCAACCAAAACCTTCGATTGATAACATATATTTTGGAGTAAAATATAAAAAATAAATATATTTTAATTTTTTTATAACATTATACATTTAATTAATTTTCAATTCTTTTTATTATAATATACTTTTAAATTATCTTTTAACATTGTAAAAGCAAAATAAACGTATTTTTGGCTATTTTACTATGAACAAATTGCATATAAAATGGAAAAAAATTCCATTTTAATCTAGGAACCTTTTTTTAACGTATTAGTTATACTAGTAGAATGTTGATTATTTAAAATTAGACAGTGTGTATATATACATACATATATATATATATATATATATATATAATCAAGTATTTCTGTTAAATATAACGTTATTAACAACATTATTCGATTGTACCTACTTAGAATAAATACATTAAACTCTCAAATAGAAGACTTTTCAATGAGAGAAACTATTTAAAAAATGAGACCTCTTAACTCATTATGTGGAAAACGTCCAATTACCTGTTTAATAGGTTACTCTCGATATAAAAAACCAAAAATTTATTGGTTCATGCATATACTAACAAGTAAAACAAATTTAATTGGTCTAAATTTTGATTTTGTGGATTTCGGACATTATATATATGGTTGCATCTCAAACACAAATTTCATAACACGAAAGTCATGGCATCGAAGCTCGTACTATTCAGCTTACTCATGAACCTTCTTTTATTCACAAGTCTTTCTCTCCCTTCCCGTTATACAGCTTATCAAGTCATAATCCAGAAATATGAGTTTCATGTTTTTTTCCTTGACTAATGTGATTTTGATGTTTGTATATCGAGATACTTTTATGTGTGTCAGTGTATATATATAGTTGGGTTCAAACAAGAATGGTATCAAAAATGAAAAATACGAGAACATGCATATCACATGTGATTTTACACTAAAATCACATGTGATTCATGTATTCACTCCAGTAATGACCATGTTCCGTAATCGCATGTGATTTCCGTTATATGATTTTGTCGTTTTTGTGTTTTCTTATTTTGATCATGTTCTTGTAGTAATGTGTATGGCTCCGTGTGTAATCCACATCCCTTGCTAGGATGTTGTATCTTGTGCACCAAGCGTTATTTTTAGTTTTACTTTTATCATTTATTTCCTAAAATTTATTTTACCATAAATTTAAAATAAATAATAAATATTTGATGAAAGACTACACATTATATAAGATGGTGTTTAGATTAAAACCCATAAATTAATAATAAAAACATTATAAAAATGAACCATCAAAAATAAAATATTTAATTTATTATGCATATTATACAAGTCGATAGAGCATTTACGGGAGTTAACCAAAATGAGCGTGTATGAGGAAAGTAGGTATTCTATCAATGTTTTACACACACACACACACACATACACACACACACACACACATATATATATATATATATATAACATGTTTGTACTCGATTTATATACTTAAACGTTATACATAATTATTTAATAAAATTTAATTTGTGTCTCAAATCGAATAATATTTTTTTCTTTTACTTGTTGCAAATTAGATGCGCAAGTAGGCGTGTGCAATGGGCGAGTCGGTGATGGTTTGCCCTCAGAGCAAGATGTGGTGACCTTTTACAGAAGCAATGGAATAACTAGAATGCGAATCTATGATCCAAATCAAGCTACTCTTCGAGCTCTGCAAGGAACAAATATTGAACTCATCCTCGATGTTCCTAATGATGTTCTGCAATCCCTCAACGATCAAAATGCTGCTAACACGTGGGTCAGAAACAACATCCAGAACTTCCCTGGAGTCAGGTTCAGATACATTGCTGTTGGAAATGAAGTCGATCCAAATAATGAAAGTAGGCGATTCGCCAATTTTGTACTCTCGGCCATGAGAAATCTCCACGGTGCCATTAGAGCCGCGGGACTAGGGAATCAAATCAAGGTGTCGACTGCAACCTACACCGGTCTCCTAGTGAATTCCTCTCCGCCGAGCAATGGCGCTTTTTATGACAATGTGTGGGGATTTTTATAGCCAATAATAAGATTTCTACCAGAAAACAACTTGCCAATCCTTGCCAACATCTACCCCTACTTTGGTTACCTTGGCGACCCTAACAGAAATCTTCCATATGCATTGTTTACTGCACCATAAACGGTTGTGAATGATAACGGTCGACTATACTCCAATTTTTTCACTGCCATGTTGGATGCTCACCATGCAGCTCAAGCACGTCTTGGTGGAGAGAATGTGGAAATTGTTGTGTCGGAGAGTGGATGGCAGTCAGCAGGTGGTCGTGCAGCAATTGTGGAAAATGCTGGAACTTATAATAACAATTTGATCAAATATGTGAAAAGCACGACAGGGTCACCAAGGAAGCCAGGAAGATCTATAGAGACATATATATTTGTCATGTTTGATGAAAACAGAAAAAACGGAGCAGAAACAAAAAAGCATTTCGGGCTTTTCTCTCCAAATCGACAACCCAAATATCAAGTGAACTTTTAACTAAAAAAAGACACTCATATAAAAAATAAAGTGGTTTTCCATTATCGAATAAACAAGGTTGGTTATGCTTGGTCTACTTCCAGTTCTTAAAGAGATTTGATCAAGGGATCGACTTATACTGTGTTCAATATCTGAATAAAAACTATCATGTTTTCTTTTATTTAAAGGCTCTTATTTGTTTTGGTTGATATATGTACAAGCAAAAAAGAGTTCATATTTTCTTTTTAAAGTATATATAATTTATATACTATAAATGGAACTCATATGTACGCTTCGTCTTTGATGTGGTTGGAATTTTTGACTTTTAGAATCAATTGCATTATATCTTGACGGAATGTTTCAATATATCAAAGTACTTTCAAACCATTTGGATCATATACAACAACAATTTTATTATCTTAGTCTCATTTTATATTTATATTATGGCAAAAAAAACCCTGTACCCGATGGGGAACCCGATCGCCGACCCCGTGTGCGGACCGAGGAATCCCCAAGTTGACGGGAGATGGGGATACCTCTCAAACCCGATCCCCGACCCCGTGTATTTATTTGTAAAAATTTATTTTATGTAGAGTGTATAAATATATTTTTTGATGTATAGTATTATAATAATGACGAATCGAATTAGTGTATATATATATAACACGTACATATAATCAATCTTTGATGATGAGAAAATTTTCAAAAGATATTATAATATTAGTTTGATTGTTAGGAGAAAGTTTTGGTGATATAACAATGTGGATGTATAAAATTTGAATTATTAAATATTGTAATTAATATATTTATTTTTGAACTAGTCTTGTGCAAACATAACTATTAACATTTGGTTAATTGAAGTTCTAAAATAATAATGCAAAAATTGACATTTATAAAGATATTATAGAGAAAATTAAATTTTGTAAATGGAAACAAATCTCATTTCCCCATAGGGATCCCCGACCCCCAATGGGGATGAGGAAGAGGAAGGAAACTTATTCCCCGACGGGAATGAGGATAGGGAGCAAGGAACGGAGATGGGAATTGTGATCTCCAATATCTTCGATCCCGTTGCCATCTCTACTTCTACCCATGGTCGGGCCTGTGGGTGGGCAGCCGGGCGGTGGCCAAGGGCATCAAAGAGTCCAATATTAGTTGGTGATTATTTTGTTTAGAATTATCTTGATTTCACTTTTAATATTTCGCACCCTATTCCCCATTTTTTTCACTTCCGATTAATTTTTAAAGTTAATTTTTGTTAGGCTTCTACAACAATAAATATTTATTTGAAATAAAATTAATAGCACAATTAATATTTGTGTAACTTATTATTTTAAGAAGACCTTATAATAATATTTGAAAACTTATTATTTATGTTATGTGTATAATTTCGTTAAACGTGTTTATTAAAGAAATTGGGTGTGTATTTGTTGCTCGGTAAAAGACATCTCATCATCACAAAAATCCCATTTTTATATCAGTTTTCACACAATTTCACTACAATTCTACACCAACTGATGTTGGTGAAATGTACAACAAATTCAATATTTAATATTTATGCAAGTTTGATGTATATATAATTATAGTTTATTTAATTACAAATGCTATTTTAGTTATAATATTTATCTATACTACCTTATTACTTGAAGTCTTAAAAAAGTACAAACTCTAAAACACAAAGTACTTGTTTTTAAAGCTGGTTTTAAATCTAAGCCTTTACATCCCTGCTGGTTTTTAATCAATAACCTCTATATTTAATCCTTGCTGACACTCGTCGCCCAAGACGACGGTTTCCAATACGACGATTCAGGCAAAATTGCTCCCCAAGATGATGATTCATCGCTCTCGCTCTCTCTTCAATATATTAACCTTCAATCCACTGCTCTTGCTCTCACCCTTCAATCCATCGCTCCATCGTCTTCATCTTCAACCTTCCAGGTAATTGTAGTTTATAGATTACCATAGGCTAATTCTGTTTAGGGTTCTGCCTCCATCGTCGTCTTCTTCAATCTTCAATTTCCAACCTTCCAGGGTTCTGTCCATCGTCGTCTTCTTCAATCTTCCAGGTAATTCTGTTCAGTCCCCCATACTTGAACAATCGTCGACTTCTTCAATTTTCAACAATCAACCATTCCAACAATCGTCGTCTTCTTCAATCTTCAACCTTCCAGGTAATTCTGTTCAGTCCCCCATACTTGATTTTGATCTTTATGTGTTGGGTTCAAGTATGCGCGTTGTTGTTGTATTCAAGTTCTCTATGTTATTAAGCTATAAATAGGTTTAATGCTTTCCTAGTATAAATAGTCATTAGCTTTGTAATTAGTCATTAACAATTCTGTAATCATTGATTAGTGCTGTAATTCTCTCTCAAGAAATCTACAAGAGATTTGGTGATAATATTCTCTCTACTCTTCATCTTGTTCATAAATTCTTGAAGATCATAATCAGATTTGTATGATTTTGGGCATATCAATTGGTATCAGAGCAAGCTGCAGCAATTTGATTAGAGGATTAAACAATTAATCAAGATTTTGCACGAATTTTTAGTGGATTAATCGATCTGTGTTCTTCGTGTTCTTCGTCTGTTCATAGAGTTCTTCGTTCCAGAATCAATTTTTGGCTTAAATCGCTTGGATATTGACTGTTAATAGATAAAATTTACATCGCTGAATTCGCAGTTTGTTTTAGAACAACTTTGATTCACATCATTTTTGATTTTAAACAAGTTTGGAACCATTTTTGATCGAATTTTGAGTTTTTGAAATATGCTGATGTTCTTATAAAATTCATAATTTTTCAAGTTTTGATCCAATTTTTTGATGAAAAATTGTTAAAATTGTGTTTTTGATTGAATACTAGTCCGGGTGACTCTTAATCAATTTAACTGTATATCGCCTATAGCTTGTTCGATTTAAGACTTGTAATATTTTATGAATTGATTTTGTGCGGATTAGGTTAAACCGGGTAAGTCTTGATCGGATTAAAAGGTAAATCGTTGGACTCTTGTTCGATTTAGTGAGCGATTTAGGTTAAACCGCTTGGTAAGTCGTTTATGTTTTGTACGATTTATTGTGTGAATTGTGCGATTTAATCAAAGTTTGGTTGTAACCTAAGCGATTTTGTGAGCGATTTAAGTGTAAGGTTGTGCGGTTTACTCTGCGATTTATATTGAATTGTTGGATGTGTTGAGTGATCGTACTTTGACTATTTGACCGTATTTCGTCTTTGACTTCTTGAACGGATGTGAACGGACTTTGACTTTCACTTATGATCCATTTAAATCTTGTTGACTATTTGAGTGATTTGATTTTACGCAGACTTAATTGTACTTTGACTAGTTGACTTAGTTGACCTTGACTTGTTGACTTTTTATGTCCGTATTTCATTTTGAAAATTTGACTAAGTGTTGAAAACGTCCGATTTGAAATTTTTCATCCAAATTGAATTTTGTGCCTTGTCCGTATTGAGTTTTGACTTGTCTGTATTGAAATTTGTTAATTGCTTAAATTGTCTAAGTGTTGAAACTCACCGGATTTCTCATCAAGATTTGGTGCTCTTTGTGCGAATTAAAGTCCTATGGTGCCCGGATATCTAATCCGGATAACTTTCTTTAGTTGAAAATTTCAAGTCTTCTTTTTTCGGACTTCTAATCCGGATAAGCTTGACCGGATTTCTAATCCGGATCAGGCCCGTTTTTGACATTTTTTAGGCCCTGGGCGAGATGTAAAAAAGGGCCCTCGATAAGTACGATATTTTTTCAATATATTGTTTTTATTATCAGAATTAACATTGAATTCATATAAAACCATTTTTCGAGTATTCCTGAACGCTGAATCAATCAATACTGATTCTAATTTGTTTCATCATAAAAAACATCGCATGATATACTTTTGGTACATAGAATGATATCATTTGGAGTCACAAAGTCGATTCTTCTGATTTCCGAGTGACACTATGTAAATCAATGTAAAAAGGTTGATTTTCCATGTCATCTCATGTTAATGTTTTTTAACATCTTTTTGAACTTTTATATTATGTTTTCGAATTTGGGAAGATTAACATCATTTTAAACTTTTATATTATGTTTTCGAATTTGGGAAAATTAACACAGTTTTAAACTTTTATACTATATTTTCGAATTTGAGAAGATTAACACCATTTTAAACTTTTATATTATGTTTTCGAATTTTGGAAGGAAAGAAAGAATGAGAAAGGAAAAGAAAATAAAAGGAAAGAAGAAAAATAAAGTTTTTAATTTGTGTTTTAAATAGAGAAGAGAGAGGAAGGAAAAATAATGAAATAAAAATAAATTTTTATATAATTTTTTTCTTTTCCTTTTCTTTTCCTTTCCCTAAAAAAATCTCAAGAACAAAATATTTTTCTTTCTCCATTACTTTCCTCTCTTTCTTACGTAAAAGAAGACTCAATAATATAGAGTTAGGGTTAAAACAAACTTTTATGGAATTATCGATTATATAAATCAAAAAAACTCATATTGGTGATAGTTTGAGATCTTATTCTTCTTTTAGAGATAGAATAGTACATAAGATTTATACACTAAATATTAGATAATAAAGAACAACTATGAAAAAACAATTATAGTTTTATTATTCTAAAGATAAATATAAGTTGTACCGTCTTATATGGTTGGTAATTTTTTTTCCAAAGATGGGGGTTTTGTTACCTAATAACAAAAAAAATCTATCATATTCTAATATAAAAATAGAATTCACGCGAGAACGGAACAATCAAAAGATCGATGGGAGATAAATTATGGAGAATATATCAAAGTTTTCGAAGCAAGTAGTTTTAGACGTCGGTTTTAGATTAAAAAACTTAGAAAAACATTAAATGATATTTTATAATGAACGACAGATTAATATCATTATGTGTTTTTTCTCCAATATATTTAATTCATACATGTTTGGATCTTTAATAGTTAATGTGGTACAAAAATATTTTTTTTGTCATATTAGATACTAATTTTTTATGTGTTTTCTATTTACTAATTTTTTTGAACTACTATTATATATATAAAAAAAATTTGGGCCCCTAATTTTTATGGGACCTGGGCATACGCCCGGTCCGCCCTCCCCCAGGGACGGCCCTGGATAAGCTTGTGTGCTTAAATTTTTTTAAAGTCTTGAATGTGTGCATATTCTTGTTTGAGATTTATTTGATATATTTTTTATTCTAATCCTTTAATACAAATTTTGAACTGCATTTGATCCTACATCATACATAACTGATAAAATGAGCTCAAGAGAAGCAATGACTATTGGTACTGACACCAAGCCACCAGTGTTGTTTAGAGGAGACTATAATCAATGGAGGGACATATTCCTCAATTTTATAGAGAGAATGAAAGAAGGTGATCTAATTATGGAGTCCTTGATGGAAGGTCCTGTTGTGTTCTACAGAGAGACACCTGATGTACCAGAAGAAGGCAGACCTGCTCAAAGAGTCATCAAGGAGAAATTCAGATACACTGCTCAAGAGAAGGAGAGAGCCCATGCTGATGTGCTTTGCAAGTCCTACATGATGCAAGCACTGACAAATGATATCTACACCAGTATTTACAGCCATAAATCATCTGGTAACAACATGTGGGTTCAGATTGAAAAGATGATGATGAGTTCCAAAGTGGGAACTCAGTTGAAGATTACTAATTGCATATCTGCGTATGAAGAGTTCAAGGCTAAAGATGGTGAGAGCCTTGATGATGTCTATGATAGGCTTACCAGACTGCTAAATGAGCTGACAAAGAACGAAATCTCTAAAACTGTAATAGAGATAAATGTTAAATTCCTTAGCAATCTTCAACCAGAGTGGAAACCTTATGCTAATCATATTAGATTCAACAAATCATTATCTGATATTGATATACATGAAGTTTATGAAACTCTAAAGCAGATCGAGGAAGAAGTTTTGGAGATCCGAGATTCCAAGAAGAAGAAAGAGAAAGAAGTTGCTGATCCTTTAGCTTTCGTGTTTGAGAAGAAAGAGAAGAAAGCAAATAGCAGATCTGGGAAGCAAATAAAGAAAATAAGCCAATCAAGCGAATCTGCAGATGAAGAAAGTAACAGCTCAGATTCAGACTCTGAAATATCTGAAATAAAACATGCCATGGCGATGCTGACTAAAGCATTTCAAAAGAAGTTTCAAAAACGGCCACACTCGAACAACCAAAGATTCTCGTCTGACTCAAAATATGAATTTAAAGACAAATTCGGCGAGAAGAAGAAATATGAAGAAAAGAGGTTCGAGAAGAAGTAATAGAAGAAGCCGGAAGAGAAGAAGAAGTTTGTTAAAGGCGTAGCGGATGACCACACAAAGTGTTACAACTATGGTAAGCTAGGCCACTTTGCTGTAAACTGTAGAAAGCCGAAATTATTTGATGAAAATGCTGGAAACTTGGACTGGGCTAAATCTTTGTTATTTGAATCCAAATCATTTGATGAAAAGTTCAATATCTTAAAAACCGAATTATCTGATTTCAAGGAACAATATAAATCATTAGAATTAGTAAATGAAGAACTAATGGTTAAAATAAGTAAGCTTGAACTTCAAATAATTCATTTAAATGAAAAACTGAAGTCTAAAGAAGAAGTTTTATATAAAAGATGACAAACTGATCAAACCATTTTTTTAAACAAACCAACTGAAACAAGATTTTTTAACCCTCGGGAAGAGTTGGGGTACGAAAATCCAAATTGTTTAGGGAAAACTTTATATTATGCCCCGACTCAATAAAATTTACAAAATCTTCTGATGAGGTAGGACAACGAGAAGATTTCAATCGACAAAGAAAAGACAAAATGCAGATTCCGTTTGATTATACAAACTTAAATGAAAGTTATAAAAATCAAGATTCTACACTTTCAACAGATTATTTTCACAGTTATTCCAAAGCAGAGCTTGAATCAAAACCTGCTGAACCAAAGTTTTACACTCCTACCTTGATGTTAGAACAACAAGTGGCTCAGATGGAAAAGATTTTAAATGAAGAACGACTTTCATTTAATCAACAAAAAAATAATTTTTAAATAAAGTTGAAGATTTACAAAATTCTAAAGTGTTGAGTCTGAGTATTTTTCGTGCGGTAAATCTTTAAGTGAAGCTTCTGATTCAGAAGAAATAAATAATTTTAATGAAGAAATTAAATTTTTAAATATCTTGAATTCAGATGTTTGTTTAGATAATGAAATTGATCAGTTTGATTTTTCAAAGAAATTACCCAGTCATGAAGATTTTCTTGTTAAAAAAAATATGACCGAGGATTCTGATTTAGCTTCAGATTTTGAAAAGAATTTTAATGAAAAACCTGTTTCCGATTATGTGTATTATAAAAAGAATAAAACCAAAAATAATTCGAGGAAACAGAAGAAGCTCACAAAGAAAATTAAACAAACAATTCATCATTCATTTAAATCTGATGATTTTATTTTTTCTGTTTCAGATAAGACGTTGAAGTTTAAGAAGGTTTGGAGAGTAAAAGAAGAAGACAAATCTTCAACTCAACAAAAGAAGAATAATTTTACTAAATCTGTATTAAATGATTCGATATTGAATAATTCTGTAAAAAGATATTCAGTTGATGAATTGTATGATATTAGAAATGGTAAAAATAATTGTTTTCCGTGTGGAGTGAATGAGTTACTTAAGTCTTTTACTTCTTTTAAGCCTTATCATTTCATGCATTCTACTTTTTCTGCTTTATCTAAGAAATTGCATATTAAAGAACGTTGGTTCGGTACTTATAGTATACCACCAATAAAAACTGCGCTTAAAAGACCAAAACTAAAATGGGTACCAAAACCCAATTGATTCCCTTTTGCAGGTTAACCGGCATGTGTGGTTCTTAGACTCCGGATGTTCTAAGCACATGACTGGTAGAAAAGAATTATTATCTAACTATGTTGAATCTTTTGGAGGTACGGTATGATTTGGAAACAATCAATATGCGCCTATCCTTGGATACGGTGACGTAATTTCTGGGAATTTAATGATTAAGAAAGTATCGTTTGTCGAAGGAATTAGACATAATCTGTTTAGCATAGGTCAATTTTGTGATTAGAATTTGGAAGTGTGTTTTAAAGCTAACTAGTGCAGCATCCGAACTACTGATGGTAAGGAGCTCTTAGCTGGAATCAGAAGATCAAATCTTTACATGATTGACCTATCCAACACACAAGTAGATACTGATATCTGCTTGATATCCAAGGCATCCTTGAAGCAGAATCTGCTATGGCATCGACGTCTTTCACATTTGAACTTCAAATATTTAAACAAGTTGGTATGTGACAACTTGGTTAATGGCATCCCAGACCTAAAGTTTCATAAAGACCATGTATGCGGCACATGTGAGATGAGCAAACTGAAGAAAGCTTTACATAAGCTGAAGACAGAGTTCAACACCGAACTTACTCCATATGGATCTCTGTGGTCCTATGCGAGTCCAAAGCATAAATGGTAAGAAGTATGTGTTGGTCATAGTCGATGACTATTCCAGATATACCTGGGTTCATTTTCTGCAGTCAAAGGATGAAGCGGCTGAGAGAATAATTTCATTTTTGAAAATAGTTCAAAACAAACTGCAACTACCAATTCAGAAAATCAAAACTGACAACGGAACTGAATTCAAGAACAACATACTCGGCTCATACCTCGAACATCGGTATTACACATACATTTTCGGCAGTCTGGACACCGCAACAGAATGGAGTTGTTGAGCGAAAGAAAAGAACATTGGTGGAAGCGGCGTGGACAGTACTTACCCGCTCAAAACTTCCATTATTTTTATGGGCTGAAGTAGTGGCGACTGCTTGTTTTACCTAGAACCGCTCACTCGTTCACAAAAGGTTTGGTAAAACTCCGTATGAAATAATAAATAAAAGAATACTTAATATCAAATTCTTCCGAGTTTTTGGTTGCAGGTGCTTTATTTTAAATGACAAAGAGGACAGAGAGAAGTTCGCTGCTAAAGCTGATGAAGCGGTCTTTGTTGGCTATTCTAAGACATCTGCTGCGTATAGCGTCTACAATAAAAGAACCAAAATCATCAATGAGAGCGTGAATGTCTCCTTTGATGAAGTCATTGATATGGCTTCTGAACAATTCAGTTCAGGACCCGGGTTGATAATTAATGCTACGCGAAAACCTGATCAACCCGAATCTTCTAATTCTAATAAAGCTGATTTAGATTCATTATTTGAGAACTTTTATGAAGAATATTTTGAAAATAAATCTAATCAGTCTAATGATTTGTCCAGGAATATTCAGAGTGAACAACAGTTATCTGGTCCATCTCCGGATATAACAGTAACTGAAACAGAAGAAGAAACGGAGCGGTTGATGAAGAAATAGAGATGGAAAATCCTAACAATCCCGTTCAGCGTGAAAAGGGTGAAAATTCTGAAGTGCAAGAGGTATCGGTCGAACAAGACCAAAATATCCTACCTCAACTAGATATTCAACCTATTCCAGTTCCAAATATTGAACCTTCACCTGAACCTGTTCCGATAAACTCCCCAAGTACTTACACTGATCAAAATTCATATCAAAGCTCCTACATTCCCCTACCTCATAGCAAGAAGTGGACCAGAAATCATCCAATACATCAAGTTCAGCACCCATTCGTATACAGTCTGCGACAGCTAATGAGTGTTTATACTCCACGTTCTTGAGTAATATTGAACCGATTAAGGTATCCGAAGCCTTAGCTGATCCGGATTGGATACTCGCAATGCAAGAGAAGCTGAACCAGTTCGAAGAACTCAAAGTCTGGAGATTGGTACCACGTCCCAACAACAAGACGATTATCGGTACAAAATGGGTATTCAAAAATAAAAAGGACGAAGATGGTGTTGTGGTCAGAAATAAGGCCCGACTCATCGCTAAAGGATACAATCAACAAGAAGGCGTTGACTACGACGAAACTTTTGCCCTGGTTGCAAGGATTGAAGCAATACGGATGTTTTTGGCGTACTCAACACACAAGAACTTCACAGTGTACCAGATGGACGTCAAGACAGCATTTCTGTATAGTCTTCTCAAGGAAGAAGTCTACGTTGCACAACCGGAGGGTTTTGTTGATCAGTCAAAGTCGGATCATGTCTACATTGACCGAGCTCTTTATAGTCTTAAACAAGCTCCGAGAGCCTGGTATGACATATTATCAGAATTTCTGGTAAAGTCAGGCTTCTCGAAAGGTAATATTGACACAACCCTTTTCATTAAAAAGGAAAAGTCTGATATTATTTTGATACAAATTTATGTAGACGACATAATATTTGGATCTACAAACCCAAAAT
>NW_020203617.1:0-3608 GCF_001531365.2 Cynara cardunculus var. scolymus | reverse complement strand
CAAAATATATTTTAGATATCCTGAAGAAATTTAATATGGAAAACTGTTTATCTATCAAAACACCTATGGCTAATGGAACGAAAGTACATGCTGATCCGTCTGGAAAAGCTGTAGATCAGAAAACATATCGAGACATGATAGGTTCTTTAATGTATTTGACATCTTGTAGACCTGATATTATGTTTTCAACACATCTTTGTGCCAGATATCAGTCTAATCCAAAGGAGTCCCATCTAAGTGCCGTTAAGCGCATTTTTCGTTATCTTAAAGGGACTGCTAATCTTGGACTCTGGTATCCCAAGGGTACTAGTTTTGAACTAACAACTTACTCAGATGCAGACTATGCAGGCCGTATGTTGGACAGGAAAAGTACATCAGGACATCTACAGTTTTCGGGAGACAAGTTAGTCAGCTGGGCATCAAAGAAACAGAACTGTGCATCCATTTCTACTGCTGAAGGAGAATATGTAGCTGCTGCAAGCTGCTGTTTTTAAGTTTTATGGATGCAGACACAATTCAGAGACTACGGGTTCTATTTTAATAAAATTCTCATTTATTGTGATTCCAAAAGTGCTATAACTATTTCTTGTAAACTTGTTCAACACACAAAAACCAAACATATAGATATCCGGTATCATTTTATTAAAGATCATGTAGAAAAAGGAACAATTGAACTGTATTTTGTTAATACAAAATTTCAATTAGCTGACTTATTTACGAAAACTTTAGATAAACAACGCTTTAGCTTTCTTGTATCTAAGTTAGGTATGCTAAATTTGAAAATTTGAATTTTTATTAAAAACAGTTCAATTTCTTGAATTGTATTTAATTCAAATTCATTTGGTCAAATATCTGTATTTTTTTAATACAAATCAGTGTTTCAATTTTTCTATCTGATTTTAAATTTTCTTGATCGTAGGAATCTATATTTGAGGGGGAGTGTGGATTTTTATCTGTTTTTGATTATCTGATCATATTTTGAGGGGGAGTGATTTTATCTGTTTTGGACTAACAGTTTATATTTTTCTTACAGGTATTTTAAATATTATCTAATTTTTGAAAGATGTAGAGTTTAAAAGTGTTTGGCCGATTTAGACTAATCCGAACAACACTTGTTCGATTTATTGCAAATCCGGACAACACTTGTTCCATTTAGACTAATCCGGACAAAAAGCTATATGATAAACTCTTATCCGGATAAAGTTAGATATGTTTACAAGGGATTGAGCGGATTTGTAAATCGCTTAGTTGAGTTGACCGGATTCCTAAATCGCTTGTCTCTTTTGTGTTTTTCAACTCCTTAAATCATTCATTTGTTGAGCGATTTAATCATTTACTTGAGCGATTTAATCATTTACTTGAGCGATTTAGTTTCTTTGTTGTGCAATTTATCTCTAAATCAATTGACTCTTGAGCGGTTTATTCTTAAACCGGATGAGTCTTCACCGGTGTTTTTCTAAATCGTCTATGTCTTGAGCGATTTATTGTCCGGATTAACACATAGATGTTTCTTATTCTCTAAATTGGACACCTCTTGTCCGATTTATCCTAATCCGGATAAGTCTTGAGCGGTTTAGAATTTGAACACGAGTTTTGACTTTGACTATAAATATTCGACTCATTTTTACTTTTCATTTTTTACTTTCACTCCCATTTCACTATTAATCGCTCAAGGACTTCAAGATCTTCATCCTTAATCTGTTTCATCCCATTTCTATTATAAGGATTACATTTTGATTCATCTCTACTCGAATATCATTTCTTGACTATGCGATTATTTGGACAAATCTTGACTATTTTGGATTGTGTTCTTAATAAATTTAAATCTAATAATTTTGAATCTGATTTGGACCGTAATCCGTTTCACACTAAAAAAAAGTGACTAAATATAATAAATCGTCTAAAATACAAAGTGTTTTAGGAGTTAATATCGTGTGTTTTTGATCGATTTTTTTTAGTTTTTAGTTTAGGTTTGAATTTTCGTTGTTTTTAGGGTTTTGTTGTTGACCGGATTTCTCACCGAAGAAGGTGACCGGAGATCACTCCGATCAACCTTAATCCGGTTGATGTTGTCCGGTTTATGAGTTTAGACTTAGATTTTTTTTTCTTTGTTGACCGGATTTCTAATCCGGTTGACATTTTGTTTTTGGTTTTAATTTTTTTTAGTTTTATTTTTATAATTCATTTCTTTTAATTTTTTTTTTAGTTTTTTTTAGTGTTAGATTTTCTTTTTTTTTTTTTTAGTTTAAATTTTTTTTAGAAATTTTTTTTGTTAATTTTTTTGTTGGTGTTATTTTTAGTTTTTTAGTAAAATTTTTTTAGTTCAAATTTTCTTTTGTTTTAATTTTTTTTGTCTTAACTTTTTTTACTTTGATTGAGAGTATTTGCATTGTATGAATAATATGGGTTCTAATATTTTCAGATATTTTACAGGTAATTGGAGGACATTCAACATMAGTCTGACGAGGAATCTCATATTCCCTCTGTCAGATCTGACAATATCCAAAACCCTCCTCAGCCTATAAATGAACCCATACCCGCTGAAACTCTTTTCCCACAGTGCCAATACTTAAACATAAAACCCAATACCCATTCCTTCAGTTTTGATATGCCAGCCGAATATCAGATAATACCTGAAATCCTGAGAGGACACCCCATTGCCTATTCCCTTTCTGCCCACACACCAGTTCCTATGGTGTACTTACAACAATTTTGGAGTACCTTAACACTGGCTAAAGACGGAGACACCTTTTATTTCGAAGGAGCTGTTGATGAATATGTCAGCCGTCTGACATTAAAAAGATTGAGAAGGATTCTATGTCTTCCCGGACCAGGCTCTACAGGATTTGAGACGTTCGTTACAGATGATCAATTATGCCGTGACATCAAATGGTTAGGATACTCGCAAGAGTTAACTAACCCGTCTTAATTCAAGCGACGTTTCCTACCATCGATCTGGCATTTGCTTTTCTCAATCCTGAACAGATGTTTGACTTCCAAGACTACGGGAATCAACACATGCAGCAGTTCCTTCCTAAAGTTCTTTCATGTGATAGTCTTTTCACGCAACTATGACTATGCCCTCGTTATATGGAATGAACTACTGGAGCTCGTGAATGCAAAGATATTTCCTTCGAAAGCCAGAAAATTTGTGCCTTTTCAGAGATTTCTACAATTATTCATAAAGGCAATGATGAACTCCAATGAAGATATCCCGGCCAGAGCTAATAGTGAAATGGGGCCGACGTTCGTCATGTCTAGAATTCGGCAGTATACCGAAATTGAAGACTTGGATTCAATCATGGAGATTCCACCAGAGCTTTTTTCCTTTGCTGATCAGAAGGCTTAATGTGTGATAGATTATAGAAGAGTTATAGATCCTATAGTTCAGCCAGAACCGGTTGAACTTACTGGTCGGTCAAATCCTTTACCTTTAGGCTTAATGAAATTGGGCCACAAAGCAAGTATACAACACGGCCCAACGTCGTCTTTCCAAGTAATAAAGTGGTACAAGTACCGGAATATCGTCCACAGGGATTGGAGCAAAAGTTAAATAAGAGTCTAATAAAAGAAAAGATTTCAGATGACGAAAACGAAGACTTTAGTTT
>NW_020203616.1:0-17982 GCF_001531365.2 Cynara cardunculus var. scolymus | reverse complement strand
GTTTTCCTGAATTTACCTATCCTTTACTTGAAATACTTCGGAATCATCCTCTTTTATTTGCCCTATCTGCTACTACACCTACCCCAGAATCCTACAAAACCCAATTCCTCTTGAGCTCTTACATAACAACTATGGACAATTCTGGACTGACAATCGTTGGATACGCCTCACACCCCATTAATAAATCCTTGGATCCTTTGGAACTTAATGTGAACATTTTGAGAACTGTCCTGTGTTTACCCACACTGGAGGATCTTAATCTGAATGAATTTGCTGCGACCCCGACTGACGAGGAATTGATTCGATTCCTAGAATTGCACTCCTATGCGACCCCAATCGTCAAGCGGACTCAATTTAAGCGCAAAGGACTGCCCCCTGTCTGGAACACCCTGTTCTCTATCGTCAACTGCTGCTTGACAGGGAAGGTGGGAAGTCACGACCAAACCTTGCACGTGATGATGTCCATTGTCTACGGGATCTACTTCAACTTGCCACTCGATTATGCCCAACTAATTTTCAAAGACATGGTTGGACTCATCAAGAAGAAATGCGTGAGTCAAAGGGGCAAAAAATCCAAGGTCAAAGCACAGAAGAAGGCCAAGGAAGACATGAATCAACCCAACCTCATTCTACAACGATTCCTTGGTCTTGTCTTTGGCGATCTATTAGCAGCAAAGCTTCCCTCTGTGGAGCCGAACGCAAGGCTGTACTCGTTCAAGGAATTTCACCCAACTGAGCATGAGCAAGGGTACAGAAGCGCTAGACCTTTATCAAAATCCATGCTCAGGTTTCTTAGCCACGGAGATAGGAAGGCCTATAGATGTGGATTCAGGCGACCAGAACCGGTCCCTAAGACCCCACCACGAATAGGAATCCCCCTAGGTGAGCGAATTGAAAAAATTAGGGTTGAGGGACGTACGGAGGAGCCTATAGAGGCTGGTAAGATGAGTGAGGCAGTCCCTAGAATCCCAAGTCCCTAGAAACCCAAGTCCCCCACCCAAGAAGCATAAGAAGACACAAAAGGGTGCCGACTCTTCTGTGAAGAAGAAAGGGAAGAAGAGGCCTGCAGAAGAAGAAGGCCCAAGTGATCCTCTGCCAAAGTCTAAGAAGAAGAAAACCAAGAAGGCTAAACCAATAGAGCCTGTAGTCACAGAGCCTGTGGCACAAGAGAGCCCGACAGAGGCTACCACTACTAAGCGCAGAAGATTGCACAAAGTCGTTATAGATGTTTCCCCAACAGAATAAATCCAGGACGTTCTTTTCAATATCCAAAAGGAATTCAAGGTGCCAAATCGACATACCCAAGTTGGGGACAGAGGTCGTCTTAGACGACGAAGAAGAAGAGGAAGAGGAGCTAGGTGAGGGAGAACAAGATGCCAAAGGCACACAACCCAGCCCACCTCCCAGTGCATCCCACGCTTCTAGGGGCCCTGTTCTAGAGGGATCCCCTATTGAACAAGGCACGCACATGCCGAGCCCAACCCAACCTACCCACGCAGAGGACATTCTTTCGTCCTCTGTGGAACGCACAGCCGGGCAACCACATATTAATCCTTCATCCTCTCAAAAGGATGAAGGTTTTACTACAAGAGTCCCTTCGCCCAAAGACTCGACACATCCCACAGAGGCATTCGTTGCCTCTTCACACAAGAGTGACCACCCAGAATGTGCTTTAGAGGCACATAAGAGGCACACCACGACAGAGGGTCTAGAACGCCTAATGTCTCCACTAGATCACTCTGCCATGATAAGCTCTGAACCTACATGGCATGAAATCTACAGCACACCAGTAGGCTCTCCTCTGGGAGAAGTTCGAGGATCTGGTGGAAGTCCCTGAGCAGACTACGCTATACCAGTCGCTGAGGGTGCCTCACGCTCCGAGGCTACTAAATCACATGTGTTGGTGGTTTAGGTACCCAGGATACGTATGTGACAAAGGGGGAGCTTCAAACCTTTGCCACAGAAGTATTCAAAAAAATATACGAGTTGAAAAGCTTGTTTATCTCCCGCACGATGATAGAAGACCTTTCTCCAGTAACAGAGGCTCTGAAGGAGTTGAGCTCAACAACAGCAGAACTCAAGTTTACATTTTCAACCCTTCAGAGCTCTGTCCTTAACAAATAAGACCTTGCAGAGGCCTTTAGTGAACTCTCTCTCAACCCCTCCTCCATCCAGAAGCTGAAGTCATAACTGACAGAGATGGCCGCCCAATTCTCTGCCGACTTTATCTCTGCGGGATACACGGATTACTCCTCTCTCAAAGACGAAATCAAGCAGTTGTTTTCCTCTACGGTGACATACGGTATTGATACCAAGTCCTCAAGGGCCAACATCAATCACCTAGCTACCCGCAGAGAGATTGATGCTATGGTGAAGCTCTGGGTAATCTCGTGTGCAAGCATACATACCGTCTTCTCAAAGAGGCCCGAGCCTCCAACACAGCGATCAGAGACTGCACATCACAGCTCGTGAAAGAGGGTGACCTCCTCAGAAGCTAAATCTACAGAAGCGTCTCCAAACTGAAATGGTCGACAGAGATCGACATTAATCACGCCTCTGAGCTTGCAAATGAGGCAATTAAGAAGATGAAGAAGGCGGCCACCAAAATATTGAAGAGGTTGGAGAAGGCTCCCCTGGACACTTGCAAGGCAGAAGCCAAAAAGAACCATGACGATCAAAAAGGTGATGATCGTGATCGTTATGAGGGGGAGAAGAAGGCTGAGAAGAAAGCACCAGAGCCAAAGAAGACTCCTGCTAGAGGCGTCAAGATTATGGACTCTACAGCTGCCTTGTTCTCTAAAGGCAAGGAAAAGGCACAAGAGCCTAAAGGCAAACGTAAAGGCAAAGTTGTAGAGTCACCATAGAAGGGGTCGTCGTCTAGCACAGAGACTCCACAGGCAATAAATGAAGAGGAATACAGAGACGACCCAGTGCTCCTTCAAGCTTTAAAGGCATCTCTGGCAGAGGCTCAAGAAAGGAAGGGCAGAGTCCCCATCCCTCACAGAGCAGGAGATGGCTCTTCATCATAATTCCCACAAGTCCAAGAGACGTCCACGGGTACGTTTGACGCTCTACAAGGAACCGTGAAACCCATCCTTGCAAAGGGGTCAACCCAGAGGCCAATTCTGGAAGAAGAGGAAGCCAAGGTGCCAGAATCCGCCACGGTAGGAAGGGTTTCTGAAATATTCGAATCAATGAGCAAGATTCCAATGCCAAAAGTCTGAACAGACCTCGTTACTACTATGGAAGAAATTCAAGTGTGGAGGTACTCTGCAGCAGACACAGAGCCTCCCTATGATCCAGAGCTTACAGGGATCCCTTCTGCCGCTGCCAAGTTCTAGTTCTCTAAGCTCACAAGGCCTCGTGAGCAAGTCTTCTCAGAACACATGATCACTTCCATAGAGACAATTTCTTCAAGGACTATGCTAAAGAAGACGGTGATCTATGCTCAATATGTAGTAAGGAAGGAAGATGGCAACCTTTATACATTCACAGACGCTGACCTCCACAACCTCTGTGTGTTTGATGTTATCTACATGCACAAAATTCTCAACATCTACATGGAGAGGAGGTCAAGCTACTCAATATCGCTCAAAAGGCTGGTTGAGGTCATGCACGCATAAGTAAGATATTACAGCCAGAAGGACTTCGAGCTCGTGGTAAGGTTGGATAAGGATGAAATCCTAAGGTTCTATGATCCAACAGAATCACACAAGTACTCTACAGAGACGCTAGAATGGATATTCAGAAGAGCAGCGGCAGAAGTGGACAAAGGACATCTTAGGATGGGCGAAGTGTCTCACATTTTGGGGGCGATCAAGATGCAAATCAACTTCAGAGAATGGATCTTCAACGTCTATAGAACGATCAAGGCTGACATGTTATATGCAGCAGACGATTTTCCAGAATCTGTTGTTGAATAAACTTCTGTACTAGAATTTGGCCTATGTTTCACAGTTTTGTAATTCAGTGTTGTAATTCTTTTCATTATGTAATTMTTTTCAGAGGATGATCTTTTATCTCCTCTTGTAATTCCTTCAATTAAGTCATTTCTCGCATTTAAATTTCTAATTTTACTTTTTCATACTTAGGGGGAGATTGTTAGCTATCATTTCATTAAATGTAAAAGTATGAAAAAAGTAAATACTGCAAGTGTTGACAGAAGAGGTTCTACCACAGAAGACCGCAGAGGACCAACAACAGAAGATGATCAAATCACACAAGTGAAAAGTGACAGAACCTCTGTTGTCTATCATAGAGGTTCTGGAAACTGGTCCTCTGTAAACAAAGCGTACAAGTCTAAGATGACAGAACCTCTGTTATATATCACAGAGGTTCTGGAAGATGATCCTCTGGAATTAAGTGCTCTCAAGTCACATCCAGCAGAGCCTCTGGGATTGCTCACAGAGGGTCTGCAGTTTTATCTTCTGTGAAGAACTTCTTTACTGTTTTACTTAGGTTAGTTAGCTGCTTGTGCTTATCATGTGACTATGTTTATAATCTGCTTTATTTGAACGGCTTAGATGAATTTATACGTCTAGGTCATGTCAGAAAAGCCGTTAGGAACGAGTATAAATAGCAGCGTAGGCCTTTGTAATTCTGTGTGCTTCCATATTGTATTCTTAACATTTTCAATTAATTGAAAATCATTTGAAACTACTCTCTCATTGTTTATCATTCATCAACTGTGTTCTTCATTGATTGTTTACTCTGTTTTGTTCTTATTGTTTCCACTGCACTGTTAATGTTTAAAGATCATCCAGGGTATTTGATTAATATCCAAAACTGAGTTAATTGATCCTATCAGGCCGATTTAGTCTAATCTGGACAACACTTGTCCGATTTCTTGCAAATTCGGACAACACTTGTCCGATTTAGACTAATCCGGACAAAAGGCTATATGATAAACTCTTATCCGGATAAGGTTAGATATACTTTACAAGGGATTGAGCAGATTGACAAATCGCATATTTCATTTGACCGGATTTCTAAATCGCTTGTTGATTTTATTTTTCAAGTCCTTAAATCGTTCAACTCTTGAGCGGTTTAATCCTTAACTTGAGCGATTTAGCTTTCTTTGTTGAGCGGTTTATTTCTAAATCGATTGAACCTTGAGCGATTTATCCTTAAACCGGACAAGTCTTGACCGGTGTTCTTCTAAAACGTCTATGTCTTGAGCGATTTATTGTTCAGATTAACACTTAGATATTTCAAATTCCCTAAATCGGACACCTCTTGACTGATTTATTCTAATCCGGATAAGCCTTGAGCGATTTAGAATTTGAACGGTTTTTGACTTTGACTATAAATATTCGTCTCATTTTTACTTTTCACTTTTTACTCCCATTCACTATTCATCGTCGTCTCCGGTCATACATCTGGTTTATTGCTCAAAACTGTTCTTGAATCTACACTGTTTCATCTCATTTCTCATAAAGGTTTACTTCGATTGATTCCCTTATTCATAATTCCTTGATCGTATTGGACTTGTTTTGGACTGTTTTGTTAATCAATATTGAATTGAATCTTAAATTGAATCATAAAAGGATTAATACTAATAATCAGTCTTATCTCTATTATTTGTTTCAAATAGAGTTTTCTTTTATTTTTATGTTATTTTTTGTTTCTTTTTGATAATTTTTAGTGTGTTAGTGTTTTTAGTGTTGTGTTTGTTTTTGACCGGATTTCTCACCGGAGAAGGTGATCGGAGTTTACTCCGATCAACCATAATCCGGTTGATGATTGTCCGAATTAGTTTTTCTCTTAAGACTTAGTATTTTTTTTAGTTTAGTTTTGATTGGTTTTTCTTTCGGTCACCAAATTTTTTTTTCTCTAAGTGTTTTGAATTTTTTTCTTTCTTTATTTTTTTAGTTTAGTGTTTTTAAATTTTTTTAGAGTCTATTTTTTTTTATATTTTTTTTTGTTTTTGTTTTTGTTGTGGTGTTATTTTTTTAATTCGAATTTCTTGAATAAAATGGGTTCTAATTTTTTAGAATTTTTACAGGTTAATGGCGGAGCTGAGACATCAATCTGACGAGGAATCTCACGTTCCTTCCGTCAGAGACAATATTCCAATTCACCCGCCTAACCAACGTATTCCTTCCGAAATATTATTTCCACATATAAAATACCTAGATATAAAGCCTAATAACCATGTATTCTCTTTTGTATGCCAGCCGAATACCCTATTATCCCAAAAATTCTGAAAGGACACCCCATAGCATACTCTTTATCAGCCAATACACCTGTTCTAATGGTGTATTTACAACAATTCAGGAGTACGCTTACTTTGGAAAAAGACGGTGATACAATTTATTTTGAAGGAGAAGTTGACGAATATGTCAGTAGTCTGACATTGAAACGACTAAGAAGAATTCTCCGTCTACCAGGACCAGGCACTATTGGTTTGGAAGATTTTGTATCTGATGAACAACTGTGCTTAGACATCAAACGGTTAGGATACTCGGTAGAGTTGAATAACCCGACACAGTTTAAAAGAAGATTGCTAACATCAATCTGGCATTTGTTGTTCTCAATTATGAACAGATGTCTGACGTCAAAGACAGCGGGCATAGATACTTGTAGTAGCTCGTTTCTCAAATTCTTTCATGGAATTGTCTTCTCGAGAAACTATGATTATGCTTTAGTCATATGGAATGAATTGGTGGACTTGGTCAATACAAAAAGATTCCCGTCTAAAGCTAGGAAATTGTGCCCTTTCAGAGGTTTCTGCAACAGTTTACTAAGGCAATGATGAATGCTAATGAAGATATTCCGGCCAGATCAAATTTTGAAAAAGGGCCGACATTTGTCATGACCAGAATTCGGCAGCATACAGAAGTAGAAAATTTGGATTCTATAATGGCAATACCACCAGAACTAATTGCCTTAGCTGATTAGATTGCTTAGTGCGTTATAGATTATAGGAGAGTGATAGATCCTATAGCTCAACCAGAACCGGTTGAACTTGCCCAAGGATCACCCCATGCCTCAGTTGTAAGAGAGGAGTTAGARATAGAAGAGAGAGTTCAGGAACAGGGGTTACCTGAACAGGGAAGTGTGCTGAGGGAAAAAGAAATAGAGAGGGGTGAACAGGCGGGGGAAACGTCTGATCGGAAGAGTACTTCATCTGACAGTACTTCCACAACTTCTCCAAGTTGGAAGATACTGAAACCGACAATGAGGCAGTTTCTGGTGATGATGATGATAATAATGATGATGGAGCGGACGACCGTGCTCAAACTATTCTTTCTCAGAATATTCCAATTGGAACACTGGTTCATGACATAGATGACATTTTTCTAGAATATTCAACTCAACAGCCTTGTTTGAGCTTACATTCATTGTCGTTCAATATTGACGGATGTGATGATTATGACCGTATTCTTCAAGATCTTTCTACCGAAGTAGGAGATGAGGGAGTTGCAGTTGAAAATGTTGAGAGATTGAGTGAAAGGGACGTAGAAGAATATGGAGAGGGTGTGAGTAGAGCACAAAAAGAGTATCAAGCTCCTTCCCTAGCTGAAACACATAATCGGGCACCCACATCTGCTACTGACATTCATTCGTTGAATGTTGGTATTGAACAAGACATAGCTAGCCCCGCTATGCAAATACACACCCCACCCATCCACTCAACTGGTTCTCAATAACCAGTTGTTTCAATTGAACATGGGGATAGAGCACATCTGCTAACTACTTCTCATTTGGAGAATGTAGTTATTGAAACAAGAAGGCCGCTGCCCCAGCCTACGACATCGATTCTGTGCACCTCGAGTCTAGAGCCGATACACATAGGTACACATGAGTCTAGAGCATTTGTTGCTCTAAGTGCAGTTCTTAGTGAACTTGCCAGAACGACCGGAGTGGTGTCATTTGACATTTCACAAGGACAGGTCGGAAGTCCTACCAATGCTATTATCATGCCAACATTGAACGTAGGCATAACAGTTTATTCAACTGTTGTTTCACCTGGTAATCTAAGTGATCCAGGTGTGAGCTTACCGGACTTTGTGTCAAGGGAATATATGTACGGCGCCCTAAAGGCTGTTCAAGATAATATGGATGCACAAATGCACAAGTCTAAAAAGACTTCTGAAGGGGAAATAAATGGTAGAAGAAGAGCAACCATCTGCGCCATCACCACCACATATACCTGAGCCGTCAGTACAAGAACAAACGGTGGATGAACTTAAATCGTTGCTATATGCAAAATTGATGGCATCTCAAAATCCTGACGCTGAAGATGCAAACTTGGTTGGGCTCTAAAGACAACAACTGGATGTTAACCCTTTCGTTGGAGCCTGAGAGTTTTTGGCTTTTCAAGATGTGGTTACTTCTAGCTTATCAAAAGTTACCAAGTTAATCACATCCAAAACCCAAGATCTTAAAAGTTCAATGGATGCCCTTGTTGAACTGGTGTCTACTTTGGAAGAAACATGCAGATCTCAGGCCATCTCTCATAAAAGAAGGCATGACGATCCGGATGATCCAGATAGTCATGAGGGGGAGAGGAAGAGATAGAGATTGGCTAAGACATCTGAACAAGCTGCAAGGGTTGAAGATGAGGCATCTACTCAAGATGTAATTGCTGAAACTTCTGCCCCAGAATCTGTTTGGGAAAGAATAATTGAGGCCATTATGTTAGAAGATGAAGAAGAAATGGAGACAAGTCCTATGGTCGAGCCAATGTTAGAAAAGCCGGCGGACTCTACAATAGGGACAAGGTTGTTATTGGACTTGTATACCAATGTAGGTTTCAATGATGTGTTCTCTACTACTCTGGGTGGAGAGTAAGATTTTGGAGAAGACATTGATAACATTGACGAGTCAACTGGGATTTACTTTGATTTTGAAGCTGACCGTCAGACTATTCCAGAATCTTCCACTGCAGATGTACCTGGTGTATCAGACATCCCTGCTCCAAGAGAACATGTTGATCCTACATAAATCATCACCAAGAATTATGTGCCATTTCCCATCAGAGCAAATTTTCCTGGTTACAATAGAGAAAGAATCCGAGACCCGTACTTAGAAGATATCTACTTTGGAATTTTTATCCGTCATCGAAAAGTTCTGAGCGGTGATAAAGTCCTTGGTATTCATCAGCAGACCAAAGACTATCACTTAGAATACAAATACCTTTTGAAAGCCAATCGCCTACCTATAAGTGAAGTTTGTACCAAGCATCGGGTTGTCACGATCAAGCAGATTGATGCTTAAAAGCTTCTGAGAATCTTGTATCCTGTGTTTACTGTGACTAGACAGGATGGACAGATCTGGAGATTCAGTGAAGCTGATTTTTCACGCTTATATTTGGAAGATCTAGAGTATATGTACTTCGAAATCAGAAACATGACAAACAGGAAGGAGGGAGCTCTAATTGCTCTTGATGCTATTAAAAGATTTATGCGATGTCATGTRAAGCTGGCTATGGTCATAAATGTTCAAATGGGTCTCGAAGACAATCAAAGAATCATCAACCTGAAAATACCAAATCAAGACTTAGAAGATATTGATGCTTATCCTGTCTACATGATTCTTGAAAAGCCAGAGTTCGGGGTCATATATTTTGCTCAACTTCAAGTGAAGAAATTCATGAGATTCAGTGAGTTGAACAAATATTCAGATGGTACGATAAGGTTGGTAAGAAGGGCGCTCGACATAAAAAGGGTAAACAATGACAAAGCTGCAGAATTAGAGAGGATGAGTTCCAAAGAAAGATATTTGTTGATCAATGCTATAAATCTGCTCGAGGAGAAGATTCAATACAGGAACACTCTAAGGAGATTAGAGAAAATTCTTGGACATAGAAAGACAAAATTTACAAGAGTCCAAACTTGAATCCAAAGGGGGAGAATGTTGGGTTTGAGTAAGAACTTTATTGTTGTATTCAAGTTTCTTCTTAGTTTACATGCCTTTGTAATAGTGTAGCTTTACTATTTCCTTAGTATAAATAGTATTTTCCTTGTAATTGTCATTATCAAGTCATTAGCAGATTGTAATCAGATTAGAGCTGTAATTCTCTCTCTCAATCAAATCAATTACATTTGGTGATCTATTCTTTCTACTTTTACATTTATCTTGTTCTTGAAGATTGATATCATTTTTGTATGAATCTTGGACTTCACACATCATTTCTTTGTGACTTGATGAGTTAGAGATATTATTCTTATTAGAGATAATAATTTAGATGTTAATGATAGGAAAATGGTTTGTCACAAGAAGGCAATTATTGCCAAAAAAAAACTTTCTATTAATATTTATAATATATACAGAGGAATTCTGGTCTTTTAAATGAGATGTTTTAGTCTGATTGAGTCGAAGAGACTTTCGTCGCAATATTAATTCCATTTTGAATATTGAATTTTTAAGCAGATGCATTTGTATCAAGATCGGATACTAATATGTTTATCCTATCATTCATCATATTGTAAGCTGCATTGTTTGGTTGAAATGCAGATAATTGTGAGCAAAGTTATTTTAACATATTTTGGTGTTCATCACCCTGCATATGCAAAGAAGGAATTTACTCACTAGACCCTTCTGGTGTAACCCTCATTTTTATTCTTAAAATATGCAATGCAAGAACTGCTGGGTCCAGGGATATAAAGGGGAAAGGGAAAATGTGATTATTGTCCTAAATCTGATATCTGCTTTTGGAGATCTGTATAGGATTGTTTATTTTGAATGATACATGTTGTTATACATGTAATAGTACAGGATTTTATTTTAAAGTTTTTCATATGTAGATTGTGTACATATAGGAATCCTTGTACCAGTGGGACCATTGTAGTGTAAACTGTATTTCTATATAATGAAATATGTGTTATATGCAAATGTGGTGTTTGGGGGTGTTACATTCACACATATATATACGTACCTATGCATCTACTTTATTATGTAAATCATTATATCCACATATTTGATGCATACTCATTTATGCATATAATTTCACATGCTAACATGATCAAATATAACAATTTATCATGCTATCATGTAATCATTTAACAAATAATCATGTATTAATTACCTCAGGTGATAACCAAGATACGGTTATCATAGTGAAGTTTTTGTTATAAAATTGTTCTTTTACTTAACCATGAAGGTGTCGGTTATCATATTATAATGCATGATTTTTTTTAATATATTTTTTTAATTTTAAACACTTAAGCACCTTAGCAAAGACATGCACATAATTACCTTCATATGCATGCACAGTTTCATGCATATACACATACAATTCATGTATTCTTAATTTACTTATGCATATAATCATATAATCACATAATGTTACCTTAACCCAGGTTGCTGAAAACCCGGTTGTAACATCTAGCCTTGCAACTGGCGCAAAGGTCTCGTCATAGTCTATGCCTTCTTCTTGGCAATAGCCTTTTGCTACAAGTCTGGCTTTGTTTCTTACTACAATGCCATCCTCATCTTTCTTATTCCTGAAAACCCACTTATAGCCAATAGCAATTTTATCCCTAGGTAAGGGAACAAGAGTCCATACCTTGACTCTTTTGAATTGCTAGAGTTCTTCTTGTATGGCATCTACCCAACTTGGGTCTTGTAGGCTTCATGAACTTTCTTAGGCTCCACCATGCTTAGAAAGTTTACGAATAAATATTCATGTGTAGTGGCATCTCTTGTCTTCACACCACTTGAAGGTTCACCAATTATCTGGTGAAGAGGATGATCTTTTGTCCATCTTTTCGTTAGGATTGGAACAGAGGTTGGGGTCATTGGATCCCGTTCCAGAGAAATGTATGACATTTGGCTCATGGATGGTGACGAAGGTTCTTCTTGCTCCCGCTCGGATGATGGTACGGAGGAACCAGGTTTTGAGACAGTGATATTATGCTCTGGCTCTAAAGGACTGGACTCTGATCCAGAGCTGGTGGGCTCTGGCTGTGGATTCAAATGATCACCAGAGGAAGCAGAGGTGTGAGAAGGACCAGAGATAGATGTGCTTGCTGTCTGTGGCTCTTCACTAGCACGTGCATATTCATCTCTGGGTGCATGTACAAAGATGTTCTCATCACCAAAGAAGTCTTCAAATAAAAGCCTGAGTTCCAATTCCCTTGACTTCATTAGAGAATTGGAAGTCATCTTGTTAAGTTCGAGTCGAGAGCTGAGGTACTCTGATGTCACTTGCTTTTTATCGTCGAACGAGACGTTGATGCTTTCCATGACAGTCTTGGTTCGTTGGTTGAAGGCTCTATAGGCCTCGGCTTGTGTAGAATATCCAAGGAACTTGCCTTCATCAGCCTTCTTATCAAACTTGCCAAGCTGATCACGGTCATTCAAGATGAAGCATCTGTCGTAACAACCCACCATTTGTACTAACATATAATTCATAAAAATCATTTATAACTCAGATAATCCTTTACTTATACCAAACGTTATATCGTTTATAAAATATAAGTAAATATGAGTTAACAAAAACTTTGATTAATACAAAATACACATCTAAATATTCTTGTTTTAAACTTTCCCCTTGCATTTGTCTTGTGATGAATGATGACCTGGAAAATAGATTAGTCCAACAACTGAGCGTTAGACCAAAAGGTCTAGTGAGTATACCATATTTTAATAGACATCATATATTCCAAAATACACTATTTATAACAAACCTGGACATTTATATGTACTGTATCCGTTTTTTCTTGCGGTTATATTGCCATTATATTTCTCTCGCTGTTACACTGCCATTAACTCTCTCTCTCTCTCTCTCTCTCTTTCTCTCTCTCTCTCTCTTGCGGTTACACCACCATTACTCCTGTCTCGCGGTTACACCGCCATTACCCCTGTCTCGCGGTTACACCGCCATTATCCCTGTCTCGCAGTTACACCGCCATTACCTTTGTCTCACGGTTACACTGTCATTACCCCTATCTCGCGGTTACACCGCCATTACGTAACTAATCCCGCGGTTACACCGCCATTACCTTTCTCGCGGTTACACCGCCATTACCACTCTCGTTCTATCAAAGTTCCCTTTTTATATAACTGGATAATGAATCCGGTCAATTCCAACCGGAGAGGTAATCCGGACAACCATTTAGCCGGATATGCATTGCGGACGATACTAGCCGGATAAGAAATCCGGACAAGACTTGGCTGGTATAGTCATTTAAACCGGGTAACTTTTGTCCGGTTTAAGAGAATACCGGATGACACTTGACCGGTTTAGGGGAGTATCCAGGTGACACTTAACCGGTTTAGAGGAGAATCCGGGTGACACTTGACCGGTTTAGGGGAAAATCCGGGTGACCGATATAATAGATATACTCAGTACAACGGATGTACTTAATATATGAGACTTCTTAAGATTCATCTCACCAGGTCATCCATTCAATCATTGATATCTTGTAAAAGTATATATATGAATGTTTCTGCAAAATAACATATAAAATGCAAAATCTATGTAGTGTAAAAAGATAAATCAACATATGCTTCTATATAGGCTCAAAAAGATAAACCGTGTGGACTACTGAAATTTATCTGACTCAATATGTTATCAAAAAGACATGAAGGGGGACGTATATCCTTCTGTTTCAATATCAACTTTCTCCGAATGAGAAATTGATAGATCGTGGGCTGTGTGCCCCAAGTGTTATTGAAACACTTATCTGTTAAGAGGTAAATGAGTAGCTGGTGGGATTATGACAAGAATTGGCCTGGGCTTTGCCTTGTTCAATATTAGTCCTGAAAGAATTGAGAAGTAATAGATTATGTGGTATGTCTGGTAATTTGAAGTTTCGAACAGGATTCTGTTTATTCTTTTAATCCTGACACAACTCTCGTCAATTCTTTTGGCTCACAACAACTACCCCTCTCGTTTTCATTTTAATCTCAGCACACAAACCTGTGTGTCCCATTACAATGATCAATCTTCAAGCAATCTTCATAATAATGGCAGATCTGAATATTTCTTTAACAACATTCATAAGATATTTGAGAGAGAAAGTCAACATTCAAAGTCTGGTCAAACTTCACTTTACGTAATCAGAATATTACAATAAGCTCTCTCTTCTCTAAATTTACAAAGACATCACCCTATTTATARGGTCAAACTMCTAAACAAAAGTCAAAGTCAAACCTATCTAAGAAAAGTCAAACACGATGACTTTTCTACAATTATAGACAATTTTATTTAACTTTCAAGACGAATACAATTTAATACTGATTTTCAGTCCTAACATTCTCCCCCTTTGTATTCAGACTTGAAAGAAATTCTACGCTTTGAGTCCTGTTTGAACTTTGAAGCTTTAAGCACATTATGTCATCTTCAAAAGAATTCTTCAATTTGAAATCTTAAAACAATCAACTGTTGAGATAGATCTTCTTGCATTCTCCCCACTCGAATGTAGAACAGTGATGATCTTCTCTTTTAACAATGTAGAACAGTAACAAAAATGATCTTAAGAAACAACGTACAAGATTTGATCTTCAAAGAATCTTCAAATAACAAATCCCAAACTTTTTCTTTAGTAAACTTTTGAAACATTGATCTTCTCATTCAAAAATTCTCAGTCGTTGTAGCATCGGAATAATCTTTTGGAATTGTTGGGTTCAAGATTAGAGCTAAAATRTTGTATTCAAGTTTCTCCATTTACTTAGCTTAATTGTAATTAGTTTAGTTTTATTTTTCTTAGTATAAATAATCTTTTCTTTGTAATTGTAATTACACACAATTGATTACGTCATTAATTCTGAAAAGGTGATTTGACAGCAAAGTAATTTTCTCTCTCCAATCTATCTTACATTCATCTTTGTTCTTGAGATTTTATGATGATTACATCAAGATTCGTATGAAATCTGGACTTTTCAATTTGTATCAGAGCTGGAATGCAAGAAATCAGAGGAAGAATTTGAAATATAAGTGAATTTTTTTTCTGGAATTTTTTTTATGTTCTTGAGTGTTCTTATTTTTTTTTTTATCCGATTTTTCATTAAAATCTTGTGTTTTTGTGTTAAAAATATGATCAAAGTGCTCGAAATCGTGTTGTGAATCTTTGTTGTTCACAAATTTTTGTGATTTGATCAACTTAAATCAAGATTAAATCGGTTTTTAGGGTTTTAAATTTTCTTCGTGTTCTTGATTTTTTTTTAAAAATGTCAGTGTTTTTTATACATTTTGTTATTAAATTTTTTTTGTTTTTGTGTTTTTAATAGTTTTTGATCTGGTTTTATTTTGAGTTTGGTTTTGATTTTTGTTAAACCGTTCACTTCTTCATGAGGCCCAACCAATTTAAGGCCCAACAGGCTACACCTATCAATTTTTTTTTCCATCAGATTCTTGAGCGGATAAAAACACCACATAAGCTTTAACAGGTTTGTTCTTAAATCGAAAGATTGTTCTCCGGTTTGATTCGAAGCTTCAATCGAATTCTAGTCTAAGTCTAAATCGCACAAAGCTTCATCGGATTTCTCAAGCGATGTTCATCTAAACCGCACACCATTTGAGCGGTGTTCATATACGCACGTAGCTTGAAAGGAGGAGTATACCGATCATTCAAGTGGTGTTCATGTTCACCGCACATCACTTGAGCGGAGATGAGCGGAGAACGAGCGGAGAGGTAAACCTATCAACCTTGACCGGATAGTATTCGGATTTGTCTAAACAGGTAAGTCTTCCATCTCAGATTGTCCGTTATTCTTGTAAATCGATCAACCCTTGATCGGATTTGTGACCGGATTAGATTTCTTCTTGATCGGTTTAGTACTTAACAATTTTTGTTCATGATCTGTCCGGTTTACTAAACCGCTCAATTCCATTTTCTCAAATTTTTATTTGGTCTCTATACGATTTGGATTTAATCATAGCAAGGCTTACTAATAGCTGACTGTCATATTCCTCAATTGTTCATTATATGTCGTTCATATCATTTGATTTAGGATTCTGAGTTGAAGCTATTGTGACATACAACAACTAATTTGACTGTAAGATTTTTGCAGATGTATTATCATACCCATTTGCAACTACATAGACTGTGAACGTTTGACACAGTTTGCAACATCAAACTTGCTGCTGATTTCTGTGCAACATCAAACTTGCTGTTGAATTGTGTGATCGTTTTTCGATTTCAAGGTCTATAATTTTGCTGTTTTCTTGAGAACTGGAATAGGTTTATCCATATACGCAAGAGTGGACATTATGTGCAGGTGACTGTGTACACACACAGACTGTGTGATTGAGTTTAAGGATTTGTCAACAGTTTAGAGTTCTGTTTAACAGGTCTTGACAGCAGTAAGTAAGCTGTTTGGTGAAGCAGTAGGTTGAATAGATTTGAGCAGAATAGGTTATGAGTTTTGTACACAGGGTATGAGTTTTGACAGTAAATGTGTCAAGCTATGCTTGATTTAAATACACAGCCTGGCCAATGTTCAATACACAGCATTATACAACATACTCGATTTTCTTTCAATACACAACAGCAGCAAAGCAAGTTGTAACAGCAGATTGTGCAGGGCTGTGCTGTGTTTAGACAGCAATAAGAAATAAAACAGTAGAAGCAGCAAGTTTTAAAACAGTGTGCTGTGTTTTAAAGCAGAAGCAGCAAGTTTTGGAACAGGTAAAGACTTGCAATTTGAAGTTGAGATCACAGCAGCACGTTTACAACAGAAAAGCAGGTCTTAACAGCAAGACTAAAACAACACTTTGAGACTGTTTCTGGTTTGAAATAGCAGGTTTGGAATTTCAACTTGAGATCACAGCAACAGATTTTAATTAGTTTATAGTATGTGTTTGTGTTTGTGAGTTGTGATCTTGAACTGTTTAGTGTCTTGAACTGTTTCACATTGAGCAGATCTTTCACATTTTGACAGCAACTAGATTTTGACAGCAACTATAGCAACTACACAGTTCTACATAGTTCTGTGTAGTGAATTAATTTTTGGTTTGCTGTTTTGACTTGTCAAGTTTAGCAATTTGTAACAGTTTATTGTACYAGTTGAGACATAAGACAGTTGTGCTTGACTGTTTTGGTTTTGTTATTTCAGCAGCARCAGGATCTTACCCAGTTAGTGGTTTAAGTGTTGTCTGATCTAAGAACACTGCAAGAATTGACACAGCRACARCAGYAGCAATAAYAGTTGATAACAGTTGTTATTTGACACAGGWTTTGTTGTTTGATTGTATAAATTACAAGAAGTGTCTAATACGAGGGTGTTGCTCAGTTACGAACTGTGAGAAGTGGATCCATACTCGAAGAATTCAAGTGGATTTTTTTTATAGTAATTCTAGAGCAGATAGAACATTTATCTGTATTGTAACGCGTTGCTATTGGTTGGTTTGAACTAGACTCTGATTTTTGGGCTTGGTTCAGTTTGTTTTTGGACTTGGACATTATTCTTTTTGGGCTTCCATTAGTTGTGTTTCTGTTTTTGATTTCTTAGTTTGATTGTGTTTAGATTTTCTTTTGGATCATTGTATATCTGTTTTTGTGTGAGTTTTTCAGTGTTTGTGTTTTTCTATTATTTTTTGAGCTTAACTGTTCATATTTCTTTTATCTGATTTCACTGCATAGATCCTTATCTGATCAATCAATTTTTTAAAATGGCAGTTGTATCTGAGAACTTCAGAGAGAATTATTGCTCTTGAAAAGAGAGTTGAAGGTTATAAGGAGGAAGTATTTCTCAATGTTTTAAAGAAATATTATAAAGAAGAGTGTGAAAGCATAGAGAAGGCATTTGAGTCTAGGTTTGAAGGACTCGAGAACACTCTCCGCTATGTAGAAAATGATTTCACGGATAACTTGATGTCTTGGAGTAAAGCGAATAAAGATCTTTTTAATAAACTCAAAGAGGTTAAAAATGCATATTTCATTGAGAAGAAATCTTCAAGGAACAATTTCGATATAAAGGATTTAACTGAGAAGTTCCACAAGTCTGAGAATGGTCTGATTGAGTTTAGGAGATTATTGGGATTAGAAAAGGAAAAGGTTTCACAAGCTGAAAAGGTTTTAATTGATGCAA
>NW_020203615.1:11057-17893 GCF_001531365.2 Cynara cardunculus var. scolymus | reverse complement strand
ATATAACACATATACATACATACGACGTTATATAACACATATACATACATGTGAATGTATATTATTTTGATCTCTCACGACGGGTATATATACTTATAACACATGCATATATCGCGGTTAGCAACCACAACATATATATATATATATATATATATACACACACACAAACAACACATGACATGCATACATACGATATCAACACATAAAAATGAGAAAATAGGAAAAATACAAAAATCCCTCGCTGATCCCTCGCAAATCAGCAAGGGATCAGCGAGGGAAATGAAAAAAAATTCACATTCCCTCGCTGATCCCTCGCAAATCAGCGAGGGATGAGCGAGGGAAATCTCAAAAATCAGAATCCCTCGCTGATCCCTCGCAAATCAGCGAGGGATCAGCGAGGGAAATAAAAAAAATTCACATTCCCTCGCTGATCCCTCGCTGATTTGCGAGGGATCAGCGAGGGAAGTTGTAGAAGAAAGTTCCCTCGCAAATCAGCGAGGGATCAGCGAGGGAATTAGTTTTTTCGGAAGTTCCCACGCAGATCCCTCGCTGATCAGCGAGGAATCTGCAAGGGAAAATTTCCCTCGCAGATCAGCGAGGGATCAGCGAGGGAATGAGTTTTTTGGAAATTCCCTCGCTGATCAGCGAGGGATCAGCGAGGGATCAGCGAGGGATCAGCGAGGGAATGTGTTTTTTGTCACTTCCCTCGCTGATCCCTCGCTGATCTGCGAGGGAAAAATTCCCTCGCTGATAGTCGTCGCTGATACCTGATTTTCTAGTAGTGATATAATCAATTAGTTTTGTCAAACATAAATACTTTATTAAAACTTATTAACTACCCGCTAACTTATAAGCCAGCGCCGGCCCTGGCCACGTGCAGCCCGTGCGGCCGCACAGGGCATCAAAGCCTAAAGGGGCATCAAGTTATCATCTATTACTAGTTTTGGGTTTAATAATTTAGGAATTGGACAACCGAGCTTTAACTATAAAAACAGGCCCAAGGCCCAGTAGTGATGAATATTGAATGCACATTGTGAACCGGTTATGCACATTGTGAACCGGTTATGCACATTGTGAACCGGTTAACGCCATCATTCCAACAACTCAATCTAATTTCTATTGTTCTTCAAAGTTCGACTATTTCGATTTTCAAGGTATGGAGTTCTCTTTCCAGCCGATTAACGGTTATGAAATTAGATTCAAGAAATCAACGATGGAAATCTCGAGTGACTGATTTCTACCGTTGATTGAACTTACCAAGTTGTTGTGTGAGTCATATTATGATTTATGAATCTTTATATCTTTTTGCAAAAAAGAAAATCTAAATTTATAATTGATTATTATAAAGTTGGGTCATGTGGTCGTGTGGGTTACTGACCTATAGGCTAAGGCGAAAGGGCTTTTGTCATTTTGATAATGAGTCTTCCTCTTGCATATTGAAATATCTGATAATTGAAATTTTCAATGCACATGAGCTCATCACTGTATCAACATAGCTAGAGCACACTCCACAACATTAACAACATATTGTGATATTGTCTTAATTATTGGGTACTTGTTCTTTGCAATGCACAATAACATAGATTATGAATTTTACAATTTATTATTGTTCTTTTGACTTTTGTTTACATTGAGGTTTGACATTACCGCATTAGATTTAGGGGACGTTTGATTGGTTTTTTTTATTAAGTTTTATATGGATAAAGTTGTTTGTATACATTGGAAAAGTTTTTGTTTGATAGAGTTTTTTTGCAGATGTAAGGAGTGTTTTCTTTAGTTGAAAGGGACATGTTTGGAAAGAAAACTTGACTTTCTATATAAAGTTCTCTCTAGAAGCTTACTGGATAAGTCACTTTCTATATCATTAAGCCACTACGAAACAGTCACGCATAGTTGACCGAATAAGTTGTTGGTTCCATTAAGCTTATTAAGCTGCTAACAAATAGGCCCTTAGCCTTTAGTTGTTAGACCTGTAACTTTTGAGTTTTACTTTTTGCTAACTATAATAGTAATTTGAATGTAATTTACTATTTTAGTTAAAAACTAATTATAGTTTTCCTTGTCTTTTAGTCCATATATTGAAATAAAGTTTCTATTTTGTTAATTTCAATTTGAAAAAGGGAAAACTGRAAAAGAAKGAAGYACAATCTTAATMTARGATTTATCCTTTTATCATTCTATRTTTTGTATTCGGGGTTTTGGTTTTTATTCCCCCCCCCCCCCCAAATTGTATTTTTTTTATTATAATTAATAAAAATCAACATGAGAGGACACACTTAGTTTGAATAGGTTCTAAACTCTTTAAAAATTTGTATGTTTCGTTGTTTCATTGGCTTTAAAAAAATAGGCTTAGGGGCATTTTTTTTATATTTTCGCACAGGGCATCAAAAATCTTAGGAACGGCCCTGTATAAGCTAACACCCATTAGCTAGCTTATCAATTAGTTTTCAAGTAAAACATTTTCCAACATAAATAATCTACCCACAATTACAAAATAAAAACTTCGATTTGTTGATTTGACTTGATACCAAAAGGGTGAGTGGTCCTGTTTAGAAAGTCAACGTGAAAGTGAAGGCAGTAGAAGGGATCACGAGATACCTTCCTCCCTATACATTGTGTGTTTGTGAGACGAGTCGATTATTGTTGCCTTCTACAACCTTAAGAACAATAATTGGGCATTTACAGCAAGTTTTGAAAAATAAAGTTTTTAGAGTTTCTTAGGGGCCGTTTAGAAAAATACTTACGCGGTAAATGCTTATTAATAAAATTCAATATATCTTTTATCTTATCGGATAAGATTTTAATCTATCAAAACGGTATCGTATACGACAATTTACTCGATAAACGTTCACCAGATAAGAGTCGTTGTTCTCATTTACTGGGTAAGACTCTCGGTCCTTGCTACCAGACAACATTCTCATTCATTGTCATCTTGATCAGGTAAGGTAACATGACTTGACAAGTAACTTATCCATATATGTGTTTGGTAAAGAGCCCCTTACTTTTTAATTTTTAATTTTTTGCTCCAATAACTCTCCAAAATGAAAAAAATAGGATAAATAGTTTATATTCTCCTAATCTCGGAGAATTCTCATAAAAGATCTTCCGTTTGTTAAATAATTCATCTCTAATCAACTAATGAAATTAATAAGAGAGAAAGTACTATTGTTATATCACTCAATATTTTAGTAATTTAACTATTAACAAATTATATTTTTCGTTCCTCTGATTTGTTAAAGATTGTGATTTTCGTTCCTATGTTTTAGAAAGTCCAGTTTTTATCCCTATAGTTTGTAACTCATTGTTATTTTCATCTTTATGATTTACAATTTATGGTTGTTTGGATCTCTCTCATTTACAATTTTGTATTGTCTTGGTCCCTTGTATATTATAAGTAAGGAATTAGTTTAAGGACAAAAATAACAACAAATTGTAAACCATAAAGACAAAAATTGCAATTTCTAAACTACAGGAAATAAAATATATAATTATTAATAAACCATGGGGACAAATACCCTAATTTACTCTATAACTAATTTCTAAATCTTTAAAAGGAATAAGATATTATGATTGGATGTAATTTTTTTTAGAGATTTTAATTTTTTTTTACGTTTAAAAAATTTGCATATAAATTGCTGGAGATGCTTTTAAAATTTTCAACATGAAAAAATTGAACTTGTACATAACTTAACCTCATAAAGAAAACGACTTTAACATGAAAAACAATGAACTTGCACATACATTGACATGAAAAAGTTAAAGTTATGCATATTCAATATGAAAAACACTCAACTTACATATATCTTCACTAACATTCATTAAAAAACTACTAAACGTCTAACTTTTGTAAGAAAAATACTGAAACTTCACATACATACAAAAACCAAAACATGAAATGGCCGGATGAATAAAAATATGAAAGTGGCCTCCTTCGGGAAAATGCACACAATCATCTTCTTTCGATCAGAAGAGATCGCTGACTACAAATATGTTCTCGCATTTATCAGGAAAAAGAAGTTCTCGCATATAATATTTACTTCTAGATAAATTGTTATGAGAGTGCTTGTTTATGCAAAAAATTACACCAAATATAATTTAAGATTTGTTTATGGAGCTTTAACAATTAAAGATCAATCAACTTTGGAATTAACACTGATAAGTAAAAAAATAAAGATTAACGAGTCAGAGGAATTGGTGATACAGAAAAACCCTTAAACGAGGGAAAAACCACGAACGATATCGGGGATCGTCAATGCACTATAGACATCGATGAGGGACGTCGTCCTTTGAGAAAAATCACAATTATAGAAGCAAAATTAACACGTCAATCATGAAAAATAACAAAGAATAATGATTGTCGTTCGTTGATGAGCTTCGTACGCGTATAGATTTTGATAAGGGATTGTGATTTTCCTCAAAGGGCGATGTTCCTGATTGATGTCCATAGTGCATTGACGATCCCCGATATCATCCTCGGTTTTTTTTCCCTCGTTTAAGGGCTTTTCCGCATCAACAATTCCTCTGTCTCGTTAATCTTTATTTTTTTTATTACTTGTCAGTGTTAATTCCAAAACTGATCGATCTTTAATTGTTAAAGCTCCTCACACAAGCTTAAATTATATTTGATGTAGTTTTTGTCATAAACAGTGCTCACCTAAGGCTAACCTAGAAATTTTGAAGTGGTGATACCATTTGATTATAAGAAACAAAGATATGGATATTTTTTACAAAATCATCATTGATTTGTTAGTTAGTTCCTTGTTTTCTATATGTTGAGGTCCTATTTCGAATCTTTTATTGTAATTTTTTCAAAAACATAATAAATTTGAAATTAAAAATTAAAACTAAAAAGATTAATACACATAGAATCCGAATGTGCACCTAGATGGGAGATCATATAATTTTAACATATATATAATTACACACAACAAAATAATAACACAATATTTTTGACGACATTAATTTTTTTCCGTTACAACATAAATGAAATAATGGCACACAGAATTGTGTGCACTAGTGTACATTTACCCCTAAGTACCCATCAAATAGATTTAAAAAATAGGTTTAGAACATAACATACTGTAATTTTTCTTATTTATATTATGCGCAACTACATTATGAATTTTTACTCTGTTGTTTACAATAAAGACATGTGAACAAAAAATTACATATTTTAGAAAAATGTTATTCATAGGAAACCATGGTACATTTTTTTTTATTACGTCAAAAGTACGGTGCCTTTGTAAAAGTTAAGTTTTCAAAATGTTTTCGATATCTAACTCAGTTTATAAAAAGATGAAACTACTTTATTGAAATACAAGATAGGTTTTGGGTTTGATCCCGAGCCTATTATTAACCTCAGTCTCTAGGTGAATCCCTTATTAATATCCTTTTAACAATTTACATGCGAAACCGATTGAAATTATTGTTAATAAGTTTTTCCCCAAATTAAGTATTCAAAGTATAAATTAAGGTAAAATACGTCTCTATTACTTCAAGTTAAAAAAAAGGAGAAGAAACAAAATGATTATCGATGAGTAGGAGAAAATAGAAAGTCTGACGGTCAACGAAGGTCCACAAAGTCAGAAGGTCAATTGTGTTGACTTCCATTTAATGCATTAATGATGAAGCGGTGGCGTTAGTTCTAATTTGTTTTAAACCATTGCGTTAGACTTGTATTTAATGCATTGATGTTCAAGCGGTGGCGTTGATGTTAATAAAAGGCCATCTACGTAATTTTTAATGTAATTTTCTCAAACGATTTTCCAATTATATGCATAACGGCAAATGTTTAATGTCAAAATTCACTGTAATAAAATGCGATGTTAAGAGGGTTGGTTTCTGATGACAATAAGGGGTTCTTTAGATTATGAGAATTGAAAGGAATTAAAATAAATTGGAATGTCCAATCTTTTGACCAAATTCTAAATAGAGTGTTTGGTTCATAGAATAAGACTATGAAATCCTTTCAATTCCAGTCAATTCCTTCACGCACAGATTTTACAATTTCATGGCAATATGCTAGGATTTCAATTCTTTTCCTACAGATTCATTCCCTAATCCAATTCCATGCAACCAAACGTAATCACAAGACATGGTTAAATTTCATCAGATTACATTTCATTCCCTCAAAGTCAAATTCATTTGATGAATTCCAATTCCATCGAATTTCATTTTATGAACCAAACGCCTTCCAAGAGTTAAGCTAGAAGCGTAAAAAATAACATTCATCGTTTGATACACATTAGGATGAATGAATTGAGATGAGATGCACAAAGATGTACTAAATCAATTTATGTGAGAAACATAATTCATGGGTGGACAAAAGATTTAAATGATTAAAAGTTCAGATTTTTTTAGACTTCTCAATTTAACTTTGCCTCACCAACATCAACAATGTTTAAGTATCAAAATTGATTGTTATAAATGATATGAGTTCATAGAATTAATTAATAAAATTTCCCATCCAAAATTATCATAATAAGTTTGTAAGACATTTTAATTTCAGTTCCTTAACAAGTTCTTTTATTATATTTTAAAAATTAAACCTAGGGTTAGCTATTTTATATAATATTTTTTTTAAATGTCAAATAAACCCTTTTTTTATAGAATACTTACTTTTATAAGACATTTTTTCAAATAAAATATTAAAAAACAACTAAATACAACGTTTTTTTTAAAAAATTTATGAAAGTTTGTTACAATACTTAGAATATTCTATAGATATATTGCAACACTATTAAGTTGAACATTTTATTTTTTAGTTTTATAAACTTATATCCTATAAAATGGTTTATTTGGATACTTAAAAGAATTTCTTCTTATAAAACCAATAT
>NW_020203615.1:5606-8407 GCF_001531365.2 Cynara cardunculus var. scolymus | reverse complement strand
TCATTATGAACATATTCAAGAGCAAGCCAATGTTGAGATATGCAACTAGTGTACATATGTACACAATATGAACAGTTTGTGAACAATAGTTCCTTTATTATGAACACATTCAGAAGCAAGCCAATGTTGAGATATGCAGCTAGTATATATATAAACACAATATGAACACTTGTGAACAATTCTTTAACAATTACATATGAATTCGAATTCCGATTGTAGTCGTAGATGATTCTAACCTTTTCATTCTCATTGTTGTCGATATGTTTTTCAATAGGTTTATCCATATTACTCGGACGATATCGAAATCTTTACAATCGGAAATTCTTTAACAATTACAAAATCAATATCATTATGGATAGAATAAATCGAAATTACAAAACATGAACACGTATAAAAAAATACCAATAATACATAATCATCAATTATTGAGATTTTTATATTTGTAACTCCCAATTAATAATTTGGGAGTTACATAAATGACAAATTACTTAATTACCATTGTCATTAATATATGAGTTATATGTGAACCTAAAGAAAAGATGGAATATGATTGGTTGAGCTTGGTTAACAAAGTTAACATAAAAATCTTGGTTAGTATTTGAACCAACCCCTATATATATATATATATATATAGAGAGAGAGAGAGAGAGAGAGAGAGAGAGAGAGAGAGTGCTTGGTTCAATTGTTAACCAAGATTATTGTGTTAACTTTGTTAACCAAGCTCAACCAATAAAAATCAATCTTTTCTTTATGTTCACATACATCTCATATGTTAATGACAATGGTAATTAAGTAATTTTATCATTTTGTGTAACTTCCATATCATTAATTGAGAGTTACAGAATCTAAAAATCCCATAATTGATGATGATTTAATATTGATCTTGTTTTTGAATTTGTGATTGTTTTTKAAATTTGATTTATCTATCTATAATGTTATTGAATTTGTGATTTTTAAAAGATTTTCGATAGTAATGTTTTCGATATCGTCCAAGCTAATATGGATAAACTCATTGGAAAACATATCGACAACAATGGGAATGAGAAAGTTAGAATGGTTTACGATGACAATCGGACTTCGAGTTCCGAAAGTGAAGACAATGATCAAAGCGTTTGTATTGGTAATGGATTTATATGATATTGCATTCGTTTTAATCGGCAGTTCTCACTTATCTTGCAAAAAAGGTGACTGCATCTGACCTGTTGAACAACTTTTGTATATTTAGGAGTTGGTTCTGTTGAGAGATTCAATTAGTTTACAGGTGAAGACATATGATGTTGGACCGGTAACTGCACTAGGGAGCCGCCCACGTGATATTGTCCGCTCTGGGTTGGTCAGCATAACCCCTCACGGCTTTAAAACGCGTCACTGGTAGGAGTAAGACTCCCACTTCYTTATAAGGAAGCCGAATCTCCCTAGCCTCACCGATGTGGGATGCTCCTGCATTGCTACAGGAGCGTTGGGTTTAAGATTCGCGGATTTGACCGGATCTAGGGAACGCTTAGGTTTTTCGGACCCAACATATGAAGTTAACACACAATGCATTAGATGTTCATATGAAGACATATGAAGACATAGGGACACACACAGACATATGAATACATAAGAAGTCACACAGCCTTAGATGTCATGATTCATAAGTATTCATGTCTATTCAAGTCACTAGATGTTCATATGAATCCTTATACACACACAAAATATGTGAAGACATGTGAGCACGTATGAAAACACACAACCCTAGATGCCTTGGTTCATACGTGTTCATGTACATACAACAGAGTTGGCTCCTGAATATACAGAAGATGTTCATACAGTTCACATGTTGTTCATACGGTTCACATGTTGTTCATATGTCTATATATATGTGTGTGTGTGTATGTGTGTTCATATGGTTCTTACTATAACAAAAAAGAATGAGATTTTTTTATTTTGTAACTCCCAATTAATGATATGGGAGTTACATAAAAAAGAAAATTACCTAAATACCCTTTTCCCCTTTGTTCCTATATGTTTTTTGAAATTGTAAATTTAAAAAATTAATTTTTTATCATGATTAATCACAACCGTTTATTGTAAGAATCAATGGCCAAGATTGATTAACAAAGTTAACACAATAATCTTGGTTAACATTTGAACCAGCCCATATATATATATATATATATATATATATATGAGTTGGTATTCGATGAGAATGAAAGTTGTGTTGATAAGGATAAAAAAGATTTACAATCTTAGATCAATCCTAAACGAAGTTCAACACTATTGAGATGCATCAGATCAATTCTCGTATCAAAAATAATTTATGGGTGACGATGAGATTAAAAGTAATTCAAAGTCTAGATACCTTCTTATACTTCTCAACCTAACTCATATTCTTATATGATCACTCGTCAGATATTATAACTGTTAATATGATTGTTTTTTATTTAGAGTTATATTTTAGATAATATGTAATGGCCATAAAAGGATTCTAATTGGAATCCTAATATAATATTAACATTTTTTTTACACAACACCCTGAGACAATTGATATTTAGGGATAGTGATTTGCCCTGATCTGGTGGGGAACCCGATTCACCCGATCCGAACAGGGACGGGAATTCCTCGCTAAAACGGGTTATTGGTCCCATAAGGGTCTACAAGAATAGAAACAGTTTGTAGAGAGGGGGAGGATGAATACAAACACAATATTTTCAAATTTAAAATATATATTGATAGAGAAGATCAATACAGATTTACAAGACTGTTTGCGGAAAGATAAGGTAATGAAAACCTATCTAAACAATCTTTGGTTACACACA
>NW_020203615.1:2290-4236 GCF_001531365.2 Cynara cardunculus var. scolymus | reverse complement strand
AATATAACTCCTAACTCAGGTTTAAAATGCACAGAGTTGGGTGTATAGGGACCCTTATCTGGCAAGTCAAGATTCATCATAGAAATGTCAGTACTCATATGACCCTTCAGGACTTCATCTAAGGAGAACCTTGTTTCATGTTCGTTCTTAGGAATGGTCCATCATTAGGATCAGAGACCTTTAGTTTCTTCTTCCCACCTTTCTTCAGAGTTGGCCGGTCAGAGACCTTGACATACCTGGACATCCTTTTGATGAGCTCGTTGATGGTGTCCTCGATAAGTGTCTTATATCACGACTTGGATTGCTGAATGGCTTGTCTGATCTCCATCCATTCGCTATATCCATAGCGGCCAAGGTAGGAAGGGTACTCGATAACGGTATCAAGATTGTCCCTGGTGATGAGCATTGAGACCAATGTTCCACCATCTTTAGATCGTCTGCTGATGCTGACGCTGATGATTAGGCGGGGACTTAGTCTCTTTTTCAGCTTTGCTTCGTTCCATTGCTTATCCTTGTCCTCTAGCTTCAGCTTCTTCTTGCGTTCAGCTTCTGCCATTGAAAGAAGTTTAGTTTGGGCTTGGACAGCACTCACCGTTTTCTTGGACTTTTTCTTGGGAAGGACTTTAGCAGCTAGTGACTTGGCCAACTTTAGGCTGTCTTCAGTATGCTTCTTTTGAAGCTCTAGCTCTTCTTCAGCCCTTAATGCCTCGAGTCTTTCAACTTCAAAAAGGAAGTCAAACTCACCACCACTAGAGGTACGAAGAGAAATTTTTACTCTAGTCTGGTCGAGCAACTCTTTAAGCTGAGACATCTGTTGGTCTGTTGGAGCATAAGAGCTGGGTTGATCAGATACCCACTCCAGTCGACCGCAAGTTGTTGAAGGGATATGAAGTTGATACTCTGAAGTGATCACTACCTGAGAGGTACAGTTTTCAAATTAGGTTTGTTGAGGGCTTGAGAAAAGTACCTTCAAGTTACCTTCTTCAGCGACCGCGTTGCCTTTCGACTTGGGGTCCTGGTGCCCTGATGGAGTCGATTTGCCTTGCCTTTGCTCCCCCTGGGATGCAAAGTCCCCGAGGGCAACACCTTTGGTGACGGTTGATGGCTTCTGGAACTTGATGGTAAAGTCATCTTCATCATCATCGTCGTCGTCACCATCTAAATCATCTCCGGTGTCTGGAATGACARGTTCATCATCGTCTTCATCATCATCTTCTTCATCCTCATCAACATCATCATCATCACCAGCAGTAGTGACGGTATGGACATCATCCCTAGAGATGGCTTCGTCAACCTCAGCTAGAGCAGCTTCGGTGGACGTGATTACAGGATCAGCAACTGCTTCAGCTTCAAGAGCCTCAACCTCAACTGCAACTGAAGCTAATACTGGGCCAACAGCCTGAGAAGCTGTAGGAGCAGCATCTGATGATCCACTAGCGTTGGACCTCATCTGCCCCTCTCTTGCTAAGACTCGAGAGAATTGGCCAGAGAGTTCGTCCAAGCGCTGACACTGGAGAACCATGGAATCCTCCAGCCTTTGCAAAGCATTGGATAGAGTTGTCGTTGCCTCACGCGTCTCATGGAGCTGGGTGCGATCATCGGCAGAGAAAGAAGGTGCACTCACTGGAGCTGGTTGACGGACATCATCCAGGATTTGCTGAAGAAGTCCAATCTGCTGATCAGCTATCGCCTGAGCATCGTCAGCCCTGCTGTGAAGAACAACAATGGCGTTGTTGTTGGCGTGAACAACTTCTTGGAGAGTTTGGAGCTGACTCTGAACTTCTTGAACGTCCGCCTGGAGGGCTAGGAAGTTCGCATCAAGATCGCCTTGGCGGGGCATCTCTTGGTGAACTTCGTTGACCTTGGAGAGAATGATATCAACGGCTGGAAGGAGAAGTTTGATGTCAGATGCCATATTATAGTCATCATGGATCTCTTCATCTCCT
>NW_020203615.1:0-1985 GCF_001531365.2 Cynara cardunculus var. scolymus | reverse complement strand
CCATATGCTGAGGAGCATCGAGTGGAGCAACCTCAGGTCCTGTGGTACGTGTCTCAGTATCAGGAAGGACAGTCGCTGATACATCATCGACATGTGTAAAGACCAAGGAGGGAGGAGAAGAGAAAATGGTTGAGAAAAGATGTGGGTGTTCAGCGGTAGCGGCGCTGATATCTACACTTTTAGTGATTTGGGTCACTAAAGTGATTGGTGAAGGTGCCACTGATACGACAGTGATGGGAGAGATCACTGAAGAGCTAGGAGGGATAACAGAAGACGCCTCGGGGGTAAGGCTTGTTTCAATAACTGAAGCCTTTTGAGAGGCCCCAGCTAGTGACATGGCTGTCCCCTTTTTGGCTTTCTTGGCTCTCTTAGGAGAACCAAGAGTTGGTTGAGAGGGTCGTTTAGAAAAGGTTTTGGTGACTGGGTTAGACTCGGGGGGTTTGCCCTTGTCCTTGTCACCTGAGAGGAAGAGGTAGTGATGGCAATAGAAGAGGGAGGCACATCACTGTCCCTCAGCTTGTGTTCCTGAATGCTGGATCCAAGCCGAAATGCTGGAAGGTTTCCTTCTTTGGGATAAAGACTTTTAAAGATCTTAGTCAATACCATCGAAAGAAACCTGGTGTAAGGTACCACCTTTTCTCGCTGGCGCTTGTTCAGCCTCAGCACTAGGTCATCGAAAATGACCGCAACATAATTTATATTGCGATGCTGAATCACAGAAACGCCTATGATCAACGCAATCCTGGAGGCCTGGTCCTGACCACCAGTCTTTCCACCCATGCACTGGATGAAGTGAGAAAATATGTATTGCCAGACAGCTGACATCCTATTTTTCTCAATCTTCGTGAGGGATTTGAGAGGAGCGTCGGAGTCCTTCTTCATTGGCCACTGGTAGCCAATGGCATCGAGGAAAGAGATGATCTCGGTGGTGGAGGGCTCGCTGTCGAAGGGACCCTTTGGAAGACGGAGAGCTGAGCGGAGTGTATAAACCCCAAAATGCACTTCCATATGGTTGAAGGTGAAGTGGATTTGCTCCATTGTTCGTCCAGCTTCGTCTTAGACCTCGACGACCTCAACAGTGTACCGGAACTGCTGGAGAATTTTCTTAACCATGAAAGGTTCATGGTTGAGAGCATAGCCGAGTGACGACTGTTTGAGAAAGTCAGCCGCCTCTTGGTAGAAGGCTCTTGTGGGGGGTATCTCTAGTAAGGCAAGGTGGTTGTTGGCCTTGATAGAGATCTCGTCAATGTTGAAGTTGACGTTCTTGGCAGTCATCTGTATTTTGTTAAAGAAACAACATAAACAGGAAGATAAACAGTTAGAAAAGTACCAAAAATGTATGGTTAAAGACTATAGAAAAAGTTTTTGTACAAGGAAAAACTTCATTTGAAAAACCATAAAAATAAGGGTTTTTCAAGTAGAATGTGTATCAAGAAACAGATTTGTTAATCAAGAAGGAAATGATTAACAATCTTTAGTTTAATGCATTAAGAGAACAAGGTTCTTAATAATATTAAACAGATTTCTTATAACGAAAAAAAAAAGAAAGAGAAGGATTCTGACCTTTGTGATTGAAGAGGAAAGGTCGAAAAAGAGGGTTTGAAGGATGTTCTTGCTTTGGAAAAATATTAGTAGAGGTTCGTCTAATGATTTTTGAAAGCGTAAAGAGAAAAGTGAAGAAGAAATATCATATTTATAGGTAATAGTAGAGAGAGAAATATGAGAGAAAGGAAAATGACGACGGTTCAAAAAGTGGTCATAATGATTAATGCGCCACATTCTCATCCACGATTGGATGGCATTTAATGAGGTAGCATAATGATAAGTCATTTTGCGCGTCTCAAAGCGTCGCTCATAGAAAACAGAGAATGTCGTCATAAAGACGTACATTTATTATTTTCTTTTAAAAACAAAAATTGTTTTTAAGAATATGAAGAGTCATTCAGTTTAAAAAAGTACTGAGAGACTTCTTTTAAAACAATTTA
>NW_020203614.1:11591-18265 GCF_001531365.2 Cynara cardunculus var. scolymus | reverse complement strand
CAAACTAAGAAACCAAAAACACAACAAAATTAAGCCGAAGAAAATAATGTCTAAGTCCAAAACAAACTAATCCAAGTCTAAAAACACTGAATCTAGTCCAAACCAACCAATAGCAACGCTTTACAATACAGATATTACACTTGTTTAAAGAAAATGATTTATCTGCTCTCGAAAATCTATCTAAAAATCCACTTGTATGCTTCGCTTATCAGTTCTTCACTTGGGCTACAGTGACTTGTTCTGGTATGCTTCAAATCCAAATCTGCTGTCAAGAACCTGCACGCTACTGTTGCTGTTTGCTTTGAAGTTGCTGTCTGTTACACTTGAGCTCTGCTTCAAATCACACTATGCTTCAAATCACAAACTCTGCTTCAAATCACAAACTCAAACTAAAAACAGAAACCAAAACTGTGTAAGACCCTGCTGTGACCAAACTAGAAACAAAGAATCTGTCACTTGAACTTGAGCTGCTGTTTGGAAACCTGTTGTCAAGACAGTCTATGCTGTTGTTTCAAACAGTTCACTATAATTAGCAAGAACAATGTGAAGCTATAGACAGTTCAGTTTAAAACTAAAACCAGCAACTATAATCAGCTACAGACAGTTCAGTTTAAAACAGTTTAAAAACTATTCAATTACCAAAGTGAAGCTGCTATTTTAAACCTACTGCACACTGCTGTAAAAACAAATTGATGCTTAAACCTGTTGTTGCTCACAATCCGTCAACTGTTGAATTAAGTGATCTGTCTACCTATTATCTTTAAAGAAACAGCAAAAACAAACAACTGCAGTCAAATGCTCATAAATCCCACAACATCAAATCAACTAAAAAAAATAACCAGCCTGAATCTTTTTGCCAAGAAAAACAAAATCAAAAACCGACTGCTCAAGGAAACTATACTTGCTGTTAAGAACCTGTTTTAAAACCTGCTGCTGTCCAAACACAATAGACAACAACAAACACAACAACAAGTCTGCARCCTGTTTTAAAACWAMACCTGAGCTGYTGTTGTAAAACTTCAAACAGTCTCCACACCAAACACAAACAGTTTTCTTCTCTTCAAACACAAACAGTTGTTGTTGTTCTTGTTTCTTCTCTACACCAACAGCTTCACTCCCAACACAGATACAAACCTTGCAACCTTGCAACCTGCTGATGACTGTTTGCTTTGAAGTTGCTGCTGCAGTTCTGTCCAGATAGCTTTCTTCTCAAGTTGCTGTTTTAGTCCTCAATTTAAGTCAATAAAGAACGATCAATCTGCACACTCTGCTTCAAATCAATCTGCTAAGCTGCTGTTAAACTTTCTGTTGCTGCTTAAAATGAAGCTGCTGTTACAAGATTGGATCTGATAAACCTTGACTATCAACCTTGCTGCTGCTTCAACCTTCACTTGCTGTTCATCATCATCTTGGTCTCTGTATTACGTATGTTGCTTCCTCACTAACTAATACAAGCAACAAAGAGATGAAATGACAATACAAAAGTTGTCCGATGAAGAAATCTGGACAAGAATATGGAAATCCGGACAAATCGTAAACTTATACAAATGCAATATGTAAACCGGACAATATGTGAAACTTATACCTGTCAATGCATGATATAAACCAGACAATACATGAGATAAACCGGTCAATACAAGAAATTAAACCGGACAATAGTTCTTAAACAGCACACTACACAAGACTTAAACCTGTTGCTGCAAGATGAACCGTACACTGTCATCACCAGCACAACAGCTTTAATTTCATGAATAAAGTCTGGCTAATACACACAAGATTCATTGCAGCACATGACACAGCAGCTTGTTAAAGTTGTCAAGGCATGAAGCTTATCCGCTGGTTAAATGAGAGAAACCTGTCACAGCTTGAAAGTACACCTGACAACATGTATCTTTAACCTGAAAGCATAAGTCTCTAAACCGGACAACATATAAACCTTAACTTGACAACACAATTGTTAAACCGCACAAAGATCAAGAATGAAATCAAAGTACAATTTCTATTATCCGGATACATCATGCATAATCAGTCTAGACTTTTATCCTTTGGTTAAACCGTTGGTCACTTGATAAACCTGTCAACACTAGTATATAAACCAGACAACACTAAGTGTAAACCTGTCAATTCATGAGATAAGCTAGCATATATAATGCTGTCCGGATATGTAATCCGGACAAAAGTCTTGATTCATTAAACCTGACAGCACAACATATCAATGTTAATCCGGACAATATGATGATCAACTAAACCGCTCAAACAATCAACTAAACTTAAAACAGATCAAAAACACAAAAAAAACTAAAAAAATTTAGAACAAAATGGATCAAAAACACTGACATTTTAAAAAAATCAAGAACACGAAAAAAATTTAAAAACACAAAAATCCGATTAAATCTTGATAAAGATTGATCAAATCAGAAAAGTTTGTGAATAACAAAGATTCACAATTCAATTTCGAGCATTTTGATCATTTTATAACATGAAAACACAAGATTTTATAAAAAAATCGGATCAAACAGAACGAAAATATGAAGAACGCGAAGAACACGAAGAACAAAAAATTCAGAAATTAAAAAAAACACTTATCTTCTTGATTTCTGTATCTGATTTCTTGCATTCCAACTTTGATACCAATTGTATGTCCTGATTTCACTCATCAATCTTCAATAATCTTCACAATCATCATGGCAAATTAAGATATGGCATTAAGAACATCAAGAACATTGAGAGAGAAAAAGTCAATCTTYTAAGCTTTGGTTAAACTCTCTATTATGCACGTAATCTTACAATGAAGCTCCTCTTGCCCTAATTACAAAGACTTAACCATATTTATATGGTCAAACTATCTAATCAAAGTCAAAGTCAAACCTATAAGAAAAGTCAAACAYGYTGACTTTTTACAATTATAGACTATTTATAAACTTTCAAGACGAATACAATTAATACTGCTGCTTAAACCTCCAGTCTCCACACCAACAGCTTCAAAAAGCTTCAATATCACAGAAAGTCAAAACAGCTTCTCTAATCACACAGAATTGTACCTCACTGAACAAATTGTTAAAGCAATATACAGACCAATGAAATTGTCCATAACTTCAAAATAAAACCAGCAACACGTTCAAAACTGCACTTTAAACAGTTCACTGTGTAGCTGCTGTTGTTTCAGTCCACAAATTGCAAACACAGATAATGCTTAAAACAATGTACCTATGTAGCAGCTGCTGTTTTAGACCTCAAAATCTTAAAGAAACAGCAAGAACAATCAACCAAAACAGTTTTACACAACCTGCAAGCAACAAAATCAGCTTCCATATTGCACAATCTGATATGAATAAATCTGCAACTTAGAACAGTCTGAAATCTGTGTAGCTGTCAAGATGAAACAAAACAGAAACTCTTGAAAACAGTCTACACTTGAAAAATGAAACAAAACAGCAACAACTTCAAATCTTCACTAGTTCAATAGCTGCAGATGAGTCTGTTAATCCAAAACAGCTGCTGTTTCTCAATGGAGTTAGAACATTTGAAAAGAAAATATGTTTATCACAGGTTCTCTTTGATTCGGGTTTGTCCAGCTTCACTAATTGGAATTGCTTCTTGTGCCCTTCCTATCCCTGCTGCTTCTCACGCTCAAATATGTCGAGACTGCACAATAAATCACTCTTAAACAGTCTCTAAACAGTAGTAAGCCTCACACTGTGATATCTATATTTATTCATGCAATGCTCAAAACCTTAATGAAATATCAAGAATCAGACCAAATCAACTCAAGTCTATGGATGATTTATCTCAAATTCAGACATAAGTTTTGGGCTAAACATAATGAAGAACACATGAATGACCTGTGTGATTTAAGAAATCCAATCAACCCAATCAACAATTTTGTTGAATCTATTAAGAATCAAARAACGATATACACACTGATCAATTACCAAGCAAAATCATCTAAGCTTTGTTCGATTAAAAGAAATCTKGTCAAAAATCWATTGAGTGATTTACCAAAATGAATCAAGAACAGTGAGCAATATAGACCAAAATCGGAGAACCTTTAAGTCAAAAACGATAAACTTTCAAGTCAATCAAACAAGAAATTGAATAAGGCAGTGAGTGGATTAGAGGAAAACAATCGTACATTTGTCCGATTACCTAAGCGATTTTGTAAACCAGATAAATGAATTGTGCAATTTATAATCCGGACACTTATCTGGTCAAGCTTTGATCGAATCCGGTCACTAATCCGGTCAAGAGGTGATCGGTTTAGGTATAAACCACTCAAACTAAACCTTGAAATGAAATCGAAAAGAAACAAAAAACCTGTTGATTTGTGCGATTTAGAGTCCGATCAAAATGATTGTGCGGTTTAGCTTAAACCGCTCAAGTCTTCTATGAATCCGCTCAAGTAACCCGATCAAGCTATGCGCGGTTTAGACTTGTACTAGAAACCAATTGATGCTATGAATCACTCGGTGAACACTCCGGTCAAGGAGTGTGCGGTGTAAACTCCGGTTAATTGGACTAGAAACTAATTGGGCACCTAAACCAGATGAACAAGGATGGGCCTTTTTAATTTTGGACGGTTTAACAACAATTCAACCAAACTAAAATTCAAAAGCAGATTAAAACGTATCAAAAACACAAAAACAAAATTTTTTTAAAAAAAATGGATCAAAAACACTGGTTTTAAAAAAAATTCAAGAACACGAAAAAATTTTAAAAACACAAAATTCACCAAAAATAAAAAATCGAAAGATCAAATCACAAATCTTTGTGAATAACAAAGATTCACAATTCAATTTCGAGCATTTTGATCCTATTTATAACACGAAAACACAAGATTTTAAAAAAATTCGGATCAAAATCTAAAAAAAATGAAGAACACGAAGAACAAAAAAATTCAGAAAATAAAATCTTCACTTATCTCTGATTTCTTCATCTAATTTCTTGCAAACATGCTTTGATACCAATTGTTTGTCCCACTTTCAATGATCAATCTTTATAATAGCTTCATAACAATGGCAGATCTGATGTAGCATTCAAGAATATTCATATGAACATTGAGAGGAAAAGTCAAACTTCACAATTCAGTCAAACCTCTCATTACGTATAAAATCATACAAATGAGCTCTTTTTTTACAAATTACAAAGACCATTCCTATTTATATGGTCAAACCTACTAACACAAGTCAAAGTCAAACCTGTCTATTAAAAGTCAAACACGATGACTTTTACAATTTTTGACTATATTTAACTTTCAAGACGAATACAATTAATACTGATTTTCAGTCCTAACAAAATGTTATAAATGTGGTGAAACAGGTCATTTGTCGAATGTTTGCCCAACAGTTAAAAGGTGTTTTAATTGTAATTCTTCGGATCACCTCAGACCAAATTGTCCACAATTGAAAGCCCCGTAGTTAACCATGGGGAGCAATACATCAACAGGCCGAGGAAGGCCAAATATGGGCAGAGGAGTAACGGGTGGGGCGCGGGGTCAATCTTTTCAAATGACCAAACATGAAGCAGAAACTACACCCGATGTAGTAACAGGTACATTTTTGTGAACTCCTTACATGCTAAACTGTTATTTGACTCGGGTGCAAACATCTCGTTTGTATCCCCATCATTTGCCTTATGTGCTCGTATGAATTCTGTGCCACTTGACTATAAGTTAGTAGTTGATACTGCTAACGGTCAAGTATCTGTGAGTTATATGTTTAAAAACTGCACTATCATGATTGAGGATTGTGAGCTACCCATCCGATTGTTTCCCATTCCTATGAAAGAATTTGATGTGGTAGTAGGAATGGATTGGTTGGCAGAAAATAAGGCCAGCATCGTTTGCAATAAAAAGATGATTAGAATTATGTTACCCAACAGAGGGACACTCGTAATTTATGGTGATCATCAGGATCATAGTACCAGTTTGCTATCTGTGATGAAAGCCAGAAAATGTATCCAAAAGAAATGCCAAGGATTTTTAGCTTACATAATTGATGCTAAGAAAGAACAGAGTAAGCAAGAATTAATTTCGGTTATCAGTGAATATTCTGAAGTCTTTCCAGAAGACTTGTCAGAGCTACCTCCAGATAGAGTTATTGAATTTGGGATWGATTTGATACCTGGAGCAGCACCTGTAGCAAAAGCACCGTACAAATTAGCTCCATCAGAATTACAAGAACTGGTTACACAATTAAAGGATCTGTCAGACAAAGGATTTATCAGGGCAAGTACTTCACCACGGGGAGCTCCAGTTTTGTTTGTGAAAAAGAAAGATGGCACCATGCGTATGTGTATTGATTATCGAGAGTTAAACAAATTGACCATAAAGAACAAATATCCATTGCCCAGGATCGATGATTTGTTTGATCAACTAGTAGGAGCCAGTTACTTCTCAAAGATTGATTTGCGATCAGGATACCACCAGTTGAAAGTCAAAGAAGGCGATATAGCAAAAACAGCATTTCGAACCAGGTACGGGCACCATGAATTCTTGGTTATGCCATTTGGTTTGACTAACGCACCTGCATCTTTCATGGATCTGATGAATCGAATATGTAGAGAATACCTTGATAAATTTTCATTGTATTTATCGATGATATTCTTATATACTCCAAAACCCAAGAAGAGCATGCAAAACATCTTCGATTGATTCTTGAGCTTTTGAAAAGAGAAAA
>NW_020203614.1:0-10256 GCF_001531365.2 Cynara cardunculus var. scolymus | reverse complement strand
TTAAAGAAATTGTGACTAGACATGGAGTTCCATTGTCCATCATATCCGATAGAGACAGTCGCTTTACTTCAAAGTTCTGGGAAAGTCTGCAAAGAGCTTTGGGATCACAAATCAGATTAAGTACGAATTATCACCCACAAACAGATGGACAAAGTGAAAGAACCATCCAAACTCTCGAAGACATGTTGAGATCTTGTGTCATCAACTTCGGGGGATCATGGCAAAAACATTTACCGTTGATAGAATTTTCCTACAATAATAGTTATCACTCCAGCATCCAAGCGGCACCTTATGAAGTCCTATATGGAAGAAAATGTCGAACGCCGTTGTGTTGGAATGAGGTAGGTGAAAAACAATTGACAGGTCCCGAAATTGTGCAAGTAACGGCTGAAAAGATTGACCAGATTCGGACAAAAATCAAAACTGCCCAAGATTGACAGAAAAGTTATGCCGACAAACGAAGGAAACCAATTGAATTTAACATAGGTGACTTTGTAATGTTAAAGGTATCTCCATGGAAAGGTGTTATGAGATTTGGGAAGAAAGGTAAGTTTAGTCCAAGGTATATTGGACCATTCAGAATCTGTAAGAGAATTGGACCGGTAGCTTATCAGTTGGAATTACCAGAAGAACTCCTCTTAATTCACAACACCTTTCATGTATCAAATCTACGCAAATGTTTGGCAGACTTAAGTTTAGCAATACCACTTCCTGATATTAAACTTGACAATAAATTGAGTTTTATCGAGACACCAGAGGCAGTAACTGAAAGAAAGACCAGAGTATTGAGAATAAGGGTTCAGAAGCAACTTGGGAATTAGAATCTGATATGAAAACCCAATATCCATGGTTATTTGAATAAATGAATTCCGGGACGGAATTCTTTTAGGGCTGGGGGGAAGAATATTATAACCAGGTTTGAGACAACCTAGGTTGAGGTAATTTTTACATGTTTATTATGTGGATTACATGAAATATGCATATCTAAGTAGAAATGCATGAACTATATATGTGAACATGATATTATGCATGCATATATGTGAAAAGATGGCATGACATTTATGATTTATACATGTATGCATGTGGTGTGAAGCATACATAAGGTGGTGCATATTTGTGATAAGTTATTCTGGTGGAAACATTATTATATTCAAAAACGTATACCTTCAACCATGAATTTTATAATGAAAAACCCACCACCCAAGACTATTTCTATTGGTTAAAGTTTTCACCACCTATGAGTTTTTAATAATCATCACCGCCATGGTGGGAGTATTTAAAGAAATAAAAAGATAAGATTCTATCTTATCATTTCATTTTGAAGAAAAATCTGTTGAAAGAGAAAAAGAGTGTTGTGGCGGTGAGAAGTGTTCTTGAACAAATTTTTTGTTCAAAGCTGTTTGAAGAGCTTGTGATTTGCTGTGTGTTTTAAAAACTACAGAATCTGTGATTGTTAAGGTGAGTTTTTAAACTACCGTTGATTATAAACTGTGAGTTTTATAAATACTGTTGATTTTACACTGTGAGTTTTTGATGACCAGAATCTTTATATATTTTATTATATAAACTGCTGGGTTTTGATATTGGTTTTGAAGAAAAGATGGTAAAACTATTTTGATAGTTTAAAGGTGTTATTGTTATATATTTATGTATTAAAACCCGTTTTAGGAAAGATGAAGAAGAGGTTGCTTCTTAAAAATAATTTTGAAGTGATATCCTGTTGAAAGGATACAAAAGGATTTGAGTTTGGAAATATTATTGCAAGAACTRGTTGKTCTTGAATATTYAGAGTTTTGATGATAAAACTGTTGGTTGAAGACTATAGAGAATATTCTTTTGAGATGATTGCGATTTTGATCTGTTTTCATTTGGAATTAATCTATAGNTTTTGATCTGTTTTCATTTGGAATTAATCTATAGATTTTATGGATAAAACTATGAATGAGGATTCGATAAGATGGTTGTGACTGCGGTCCTTCATCCGAACTAGTTCATAGATTTTGAAGAAGAAATAAGGGTGGCATATCAAGGAGMGGTGTMTTTTGGAATAAGGGTGGCATATCAAGGAAAGGTGTCTTTTGGAATAAGGGTGGCGTATCAAGGAGAGATGTCTTTTTGAATAAGGGTGGCATCTCAAGGAGATGTGTCTTTTGGATATAAGGGTGGCAATTGTGTGTGAATATTATACCTCTTACTATTATGTCTTTTAAGATTACAATAGATCTGAGTCGTTACTTCTTTGTGATTTGAGAACTCAAAGATATTGTTCTTATTAGAAATAATAATATTGATGTTATTGAGAAGGGGAAAACTTGGCCTATGGCCATTGATATTGATTAAAAGTGTTTTGGAACAGAATGGTCATTTTTATGAGGAATCAGAGGGGCTTTGGTTGTTCCTTGTAAGGAACTAGAGGGGCTCTGGTTGGTCCTCATTATCAGACCAGAGGATTCTGGTTATTGATTTGGAGAATGAACAAGTTTTTACTAAATGTACTAATTTGACCAGAGGCTCTGTATCTATTGATAAGAGCTTCTATGTCAAAATCATATTTTTAGAAGTTTTAAGAAAAGGATTTTATACTTAGAATCTTTTTATGAAAAATAGACCAGAGAGGCTCTGGTTGGCTTACACGTTGAACCAGAAGCTCTGGTTAGTACAACCAGAGGCTCTGGTCGAAGAACCACAAGCTCTGGAAAAGAGACCAGAGGGGCTCTGGTCCTGGTTATTGAAATATATTCCAAGTGTGGGTTGGAATCAGAGGCTCGATGGACCAAAACATAATCTGATTTTATTCCGCATGTTGTGAAATGATTATTTGATAAATGTTTTGGTGATCTTCACCCTGCATTACATAAATGGGAACCTCATTAGACATTCATGTCTAACCCTCATTGCGTGTTTTCAAAAATATGTGTGCAGGTAATGATAATAAGGAAAAGAGTATTATGTGAATTACTTCCCTATGTGCTTAGCTGTTTTTGGAAGCATAGATGCTAGGATGCAAGAACATGTACTTTTGGAATTTTTGGCTTGCGTATTTTACATTATAGACTCTTGTATCAAGGACCTATGTGGGGGAAAACATGTATTCACTATATAAAATATGTGTTATATGCAATGTAAGGATTGGGGGTGTTACACAGCTTACCAACTTTCCACCTAGAAGCTGACAGCCTCTAGTGGTGCTTTTCCTATCAATTTTGCATCCTGCAAAATCACTATCCAAATAACCTATTAGGTCAAAACCTGAACCCTTTAAATTAGGAGTTCCCTTCAGATATCTGAATATGCGTTTTACAACAATCAGATGGGATTCCTTAGGTTTAGATTGATATCGTGCACAAAGACAAGTAGAATACAAGATATCTAGTCGACTTACTGTGCGATACAACAGAGAGCCGATCATTACTCTATAAACAGTAACGTTACAGGATTTCCGTTTGGATCCTTGTTTAGAGAGAGAGGATGAGCCATTGGAGTTTTCATAGATGAGTTGTTGGACAGATCAAACTTTTTCAACATATCTCTTATATACTTACTTTGGCTAATAAAGATACCTTTATCTGATTGTTTGATCTTAAACCTAGAAAATAGGTTAGTTCTCCCATTATACTCATTTGATATTCTTTCTTCAAAATACAAAGAATGATTTGTGGAACCAAATATAATATCATCGACATAAATTTGGACTAGAATGATATGACCTTTAACTTTCCTAAGAAATAAGGTATGGTCAATCTTTCCACGGAAAAATTTCTCATAGATGAGAAATGAGCAGAGGGTACCATTCCAGGCACGAGGGGCCTGTTTTAACCCGTAAAGAGCTTTATCCAATCGATAAACATGATTTGGATACTTGGGGTCAAGAAACCCTGGAGGTTGTTCAACATAAACTTCCTCTTGGAGTTTTCCATTTAGGAAAGCACTCTTTACATCCATTTGGTAGACTTTAAAGTCTTTATGGGAAGCAAAGGCTAGGAAGAGTCGAATAGCTTTGAATCTAGCCTCTAGTGTGAAGGTTTTGTCATAATCGATTCCTTCTTCTTGTCTAGAACCCTGAGCAACAAGACGATCCTTGTTACGAGTTACCACACCTTGTTCATGTAACTTATTGAGATAAACCCATTTGGTGCCTATCACAGTTTTATCAGACAGACGTGGGACAAGATACCAGACTTTGTTCCTATAAAACTCAATGAGATCCTCTTGCATGTCAATGACCCAGCTAGGGTCTGAGATAGCATCATTGATTTTCTTGGGTTCAACTACATAAAGGAAGTTAACAAAGATGCAGATATTACCTAGAACATGTCGTGTTTGAATACCTGCATTTGGATCACCAAGAAATTGATGAATTGGATAGTCTTTTGTCCATCGCTGAGCTGGTAGAGGATTGTCATCTGAGCATTGATGTTCAGGAACAAAAGATGAGGCTTCAGCTGCATATTCTTCAGCAATGGATAGAATTGCTAAAGGAGCCTCAGTGAGAGATTCAACGACTGATAAAGGTTCAGAATGTTGAAGGCATTTCACTAACTGTTTGGTCAGTGTTTGAAGTACAGGGAGGAATGCAACTAACGGGCACTACAATGATCTCTAAAGAAGATTTGCTTTGGTAATTAGTTGCAACTAGAATGATAAGTGGATCATCATCAGTTTCTAGAGTATCAGCATTGGGTTGATTGCTGAAGGAAGCTTTAGGTTGTCCAACATGAGAGAACATACAGTTTTCTAACTCTTCGTCATCACTAAGGATGGGTTTAGAATTAGCTGATTGAGAATCATCAAAGGTGACATGAATAGTTTCTTCTATTGTTTGTCAACATTTGTTGAATACTCTGAAGGCTTTGGATACTAAAGAATATCCAAGAAAGATTCATTCATCAGCTTTGGGATCGAACTTTCCAAGTTGATCATGGTTGTTGAGAATAAAACACGTGCAACCAAATATATTGTTGATCCCAGATCTCTCAATAACACTAATAATCTAGTTAAGAATAACGAAATTATAGTGATTTAACGAAGAAAGTTATGAACACTCAAGAAGAAATTAAGAACACTTAAGAACAGTCTTGAGCTTCAAAGGTTTCACTCTTATTATAAGAAGAACGTAAAGTTATTCAAGCTTCTTTTTACATTAGGCCTAATCACATATTTATACTAATCAGCTAATAAGAAGATAAATATCTAATGAGACATTTTAGCTAATCTTCTATTAACAGATAACGTTTATCTGTTCTATGGATAAACTTTAGTATTAGAGATAAACTATAAATCTAGCTGTCGACATGTCATCTCCAGCTGTCATTCATGGTGTGATAAATCATCCTTATCTTTAGATCTTCACTGTATGCTTCTGGATGATTTGCTGGAGAATTCTCTAAGTATTGATGACCAGAGGATCGATAAGGATGCTCTTTCCATCGCATCTCAGGTCGTCCATCGGTCCTCTGGTTGTACTCCAGACTTAGCCGTTTCTGTCTTTATGTCTTCATCCGTCTTCTGGTTCTTCATCACTTATTGTTTTTCATTACTTTTTACATTATTAATTGTGGGGTTTAACAATCTCCCCCTAAGTAATGAAACAACAAACATATACTAATCTAGAGACAGAATACATCAAGGAAAATTTTTTTTAACTCATCACGAGCTACCTGAATATATTTCTCTGAAGCATAGGAGCAGTCTTCGATATGGGATGACTATCGATATCTCATGAATGAGTTGACTCCCTTCTTCTCTTGGCACATAGTGTCTGTCCAGTCTCTCTCGAATGACTTTCTAAAACCATTCAAGTGTGTCCGTTGAATACTTGAGGGCCTCAGTCAGTCTAAAGAACTTTTTAACCCTGAACTCATTTTTGTAAACAAGTCCAAGTTCGGGTTGAGCCAGAAGTGAGGCAGATCTTGTCTCCTGCAGGCCTTGGAAGTCTTCGTTTGGAGGGGTGCAGGAGAGCCTTTCAATGCCTAGCCAAAGAGCTATTTCAAAATCGCTCTTGGCTCTGTGGTTCACCAGGGTTTCCATTGTCTTTACCACCACTCGGTTTGCCATTCCAAATCTGAGGCCGTGATCTTGCCACTGAGCCGTATATGTATATAATTCAATCAAGTCATATGGGTTGAGGTTGATGAGGTCGTTCTCGTTGAATACGTAAACTTACCCATGCGCTCTCTCCATAGTGAACTCGATGTATCGGATGGCTCGGTTGGCAAAAGTCCTTATTTTCAAATCAATGACCCTCCTTATCCCATCATTCGAAAAGRCAGCBTGGGRTGCTTGAGTGGTCTGTCTAATGAATCTATGGTGTAGGAGGTTCATGGACTCAAGTGATAAGATTGGAGGGTTGGTGGACAAACTGTCATCGTGGTCTTGGTATAGATATTGATGAATATTTTCTAGCAGAATAGGTTCCCTGGGTGGCAAATCAGGACGTCTCCGTATTGACTCCATGCTTTGTATGATCTCGTCTACCAAGCTCTGCAGACGTTGCCTCGATGAAGAGGGAGTATCCGCATGCACTATTGATGGTTGGGTTGAGGTTGCCTCGTCTACCAAGTTCTGGTTGAGTGGAAAGGATGAAGGGTTGAGTGGTGCGAGGTGTTGGTGAAGGGGTTAAGGGTAGGTTTGATGTGTGTGTTGAAGGTTGGTTGCTTTATGTTGGTGGGGTTGTAGGTTCTTCTTCGGTTGAAGAGCTCAACATGATGGGCTCTTGGGTTGCAGCGAAGGGAACATGTACTTGACGTACATCTTCAGAGGGCAGAGCCTCTGGTTCCCTTGCTTGGGTTTGTTCTGTTCGAGGTGGTGGTTGTGTTTGTGGTGATGGTGAAGATGATGGTGCAGCGGATTCAGTTTGATATGCAGCCGCCACCTCTGTCTCCCCCTCACGAGGTCTAAGACCTTGATTATCGGGGTCTTGGTCTTCGTGTCTTGGTCGCTTGTGTGGGCGGCTGCTTGAGCAAGAGGCTCTGGACCTCTTCTTCTTTTGTTCCTTCTTGAAGGTAGCAAGGTATGCCTTCAGGGAGGTCTGCCTTTGACTCGCCTCCATTGTTTGGAGGAGGGAAGTAGTGTGTCGTTGTTCATCGACCAGGTACTGGGAGAGAACCATTGTTGGACGGGTAGCCCGATGAACAAATTTGGCACTGATCTCGTTAAAAGATGAGACCAGCACCTTTGACAGAGCTCGCAAGTCAGCTCTTGTGGCAAACTCTGTTGTGAAGGATGAGGCTGGTGGTGGCATGGAGGTGGTAGTGGATGTAGATGGGGGGATGGGGAGGTTAGTGATAAGGTTTCTCACCTCTGCACTGAAAGAGGAGAAGGCTTCATCAAAGGATGGGCCTGCAGAGGAAGGTGATGGTTGATGAGTGGGTTGGGGAATTTGGGCTAGGATAGCTGTAAGGAGTTGGGTGAGGGTGTCTTTGATGGAGGCCATTTGTTGGGTAAGGGTGGCTAGGGTATTATCGATAGAGGTGGTGGATTGCTATGGGGTTTGGTGGGGGATTTGGGAGGCGATGGTTGTAGGTAGGGAGTGAAGGTTTTGAAGGATGGTTTGGAGTTGGGTGATAATGTAGGTAAGGTTCTCATCGGCCTCAGTTGCCTGGGCCGTGAGGGTTGCGATGGATTGGATGTTGAGTTGGTTTCGTTGGGTGGCTAGGAAGGAAGTGGTGTTGTGGTGTTGGATTATGGTTTGTTGGAGCATTTGTAAGCGAGTGGTATTGGCTTGGGTTTGGGTTTCTATTTGAGTGAGGTGGTGTTGGAGGATTGCAAGGGATTGCTGGAGGTCAGAGGTATCGGTGGAGGGTTGGTTGTCCACAATCCCTTGTATAATGAGTTTAAGGTCTTCCAAGGACCGTGTCACTGAATCGACAAAGGCTTGGAACTCTGCCTTTATGACCAGATCTGCGAGTGGGGTAACCCCTGCAGCAACGGATGCTGCAGGTTGTGCCTCTACTCCTGAGGCGCCTTCTTGGCCTTGTGAGAATGTTGGCCTCGAAGGACTTCCATCACGTCCTTGATAGCCCTCAAGAGAGGAGCTATCTCGTGATGTTGCGACATCYTCTTCCTCTTCCTCGGCTTCAAAGGCCGGGTAAGTGAAGCGAATGTGTGTCCCCTTCGGTAGATCAAATATCAAAGGGGGTCGTGCACGAATAGAAGATCGCTCTGAACGATCTGTAGGTTCAATATCAGAAGCAACACATGCTTCTGTGTGTGTGGTGGGATGTTGCAAGCCCTGAAGCGAAGGGGCTCTTATCTCGTCATCACCTCTCTGTTGAGAGAGCGGTGATGGAAAATGTGGTTCCTCGGCTTGTTCATCTCCAGAGGCCCGAAGGATGGCCTCTGGATGGCTGGCTGGGGTAGGGATTGGACTGGGTCGTCCTTGTTCAATACCCCRTTGRCTTTGATCGCCAGGGGTAGAGGTGATGGTTGCCCTTTGGGTAGTGGATTGTGGAAGTGTATAAGTAGGGCCGGGGGAGGCACGTTGAGTAGCATCATCATCATCATTGTCCTCATCCGATGATGATGGCTCAAGTGTGCCCTCGCTGGATTCAGGGGACGACTCTAAGTTCTCCGGGGTAGCTGCCCTCGATTTATGGGGCAGCATGGAGCATTCATAGTTCTGGCATATCTCAGATGTCGATGGTATGACATTGAGCATAGCCCTGGGAAGGGGACGGTTGATGGTGTAACCCTCTTTTGAGATGGTTGGGCGATGACCATGCATTTTGTGGATGGGCGTGAATGGCTCCGTGGCTGGTAGACCATGTTTCCTCATTACGTCCCCGATGAAGAGTGCGAGGAAGCGAGGAAAGAGAACCGTAGGAAGAGGCTTACCAGCGGCTTGGAGCTTTGACTTCTTGACCACTGCCGAAAGTATTTCGTTGTAGATGAGGAAGGCGTAGTCAAGGTTCAGATTGAAGAACAGCCCGTACATGATTGTCATTATGTTTGTATTCCCTTGGTCTAATGAGCCCAACTTGCATGTAAGGGATCTGTTCGAAATGGAGAAAAACAGATTCCACATAGGTGGAAGGCATTGTCGTTTGAAATTTGAGACGTTGCGTAGGTCACGGTTGTAACCTAGCATCTTCACGAACCGGAGAATGTCTTCTGTGGTTGGAGGTTCGTCAAACTGTGCGATTCCAAGTTCCTTTCGTGTGCGAATGCACAGTATCCGGGAAACCTTAGCCCGCGATATTTTGAGGGAACAAATCATATCGTTAGGGGCGTCCATGTCTCCCATTATACCGTGGCTTTCTTCATCAAACTCACAAGTTTGCCAATACTGTTGAACGTACTTTAGGGGTACGGCTGTATCAGCAAGAGTGAGGGCAGGGAGAAGAATGCTGTGTTTGAAGAACTCAATAATAATGGCAAAATGATCGTCAAACAAAGTGGTTTTAAGTTCTATAGCGTGATTGTTTAGCCGCATTGGGAGGAAGACGATAACACGGCTATCGGCTTCGGTAGACTGTATTCTGCTATAATTATTGTTTGATTCATGAGATGCGGAGGATGCCATTGTTGTAGGTTTGAGAAGGGTGCCGGTTTGTATTTCGTCAAAGTTTAGTTGCAGGTTTATGGAAGCGTAAAAGGAAAATGGAGGAAGAAGAAAGGTATATATAGGCGGGAATCTGGGGAGGGGTTAGGGTGGGGGGGGAAGGGGAAGGGAAACGTTTCTTGATTATTAATGTTAGCTCTCATTTCCTTAAATGTAAAATTATAGAAAAAGTAAACTGCGAGTATTGACAGAAGATGATCTGTCACAGAAGACCACAGAGGACCAACADCAGAAGATACTCAAGCGTTCAAGTCTCAAGTGACAGAACCTCTGTCGTGTCTCACAGAGGTTCTGTAAACTGGTCCTCTTCATAGACATTGCTACAAGTCAAAGACGACATAACCTCTGTCATGTCTCACAGAGGTTCTGCAGCATGTCTTCTGTATAGATCTTCTTTAGTTGTTTTTACTTAGGTTTATTAGCTGCTCGTGTTTATCACGTGTTCTTGTMTGTAATCTGTTTTGATTGAACGACTTAGATTAATTTACTTTTAGGTCGTGTCAGGAAACGGTTACTTGCTTGTATAAATAGCAGCGTAGGCCCTTGATTTCAGTGTGCTTCAGTATTGTAATTGTTAACATTTTCATTAAATTGAAAATCATTTTGAAGCTCTCTCTTGTGTTCATCAATCGTCTTCATCGTGTTCTTATTGATTTCTACTTTGCTTGATTCTTATTACTTCCGTTGCGTTAACACT